>NW_026601692.1:0-38394 GCF_029448725.1 Salvelinus fontinalis
CAAAAAAAGCTCTCGAGCAAACACTCTCCAGCAAACACTTACTCACAGCTCAAACACTCGCACCTGTCGTCACTTCTCCAATCAGGAAATGCGCATTCAGGCTGGTATGGGCGTAAGCGAAGGAACAACTCTTGGTACACCACATAAAGTCATGCATTTCGCAACATGATGTTTCCACAAAATGTCAACAATGTTTTGCTACAAACAAATGTTTCTACCTTTCAATTGGTCCACAAAGTGTCTTTCTCAACTGACTTGAAAGATCTCCATAAGCACGGGCAATCGACTCAAGTCATCCTCAAGCCTGGCGCCAAGCAACGGTTTGTCATTAAACAAGCGATCAGGGGAGAGCGCGGACGCAGTCCCCCACTACCATAAATTATGCAATCGAGATTTCCACATTTGGGAAATTCAAGGTAAGTATGAGTTACACACATCGGTGGAGGGCAAGTCTCTCCAGTGACAACATTTTCGGCTGAAGGTAACCACTTTGTGTTCTGATCATACCACATCACATCGACCTGCGTTAAATGCCGTTTAGGAATGCACTTGCAGACAGAGTGGTGAAAAAGTAGTTTATTTTGTTTCCTAGATTATATCAGTGAACCACTAGATTCCCATCATGCAACACTGTAAAAAAATCACCAATAGCTTTTGAATATCTTAAAAACTTCTTCAGGCTGCAGGGTGAATATTGAAAAAACTGGAAAATATGTGCACATTTTCAAACGGCCTCTTAAGAAATTTTTGATTTTACAATATGCATATATTTACTACTGTTGGATAGATAACAGTCTATAGTTTCTAAAAAGGGTTGAATTATTTCTCTAAGTCGAACAGAAATATTTTTACAGCCATTTTCCCAGCCGAATTGAGATTTCCAAAATGCGATGTGTCTCTTTAAGACCTTGTCTATAAAAGGTCATTACACTTAGGACCGTAGAAACACGTCATACGCCTTCATCAGGGTGTAATGCGGAAGTGAGAATTGAAAGGAGTCGAATATCTCGTCCATGGACTGAATACCACACCTTCTTGTGAGACCTGCGCAGTTAAAAAAAAATTCCGGGCGCGAAGCAGAATTTGGTCTCGGCTACTGGAAGAAGGTCGACAAAGGTGAATATGATCTCTGACTTCGATATTATTTGATACATGTCACAAAATCATCCTAAAGTATGTTTTTTCAATATACTTTAATTATATTATTGCAATTTATTCTGGACTTTAGATGTGATGCGACGGAATAATTTTTTGAAGAAAGACAGATTAGCGCCGCACGGCCATGGTGCTTGCTAACCAAAGAGGGAAATAGTTCATTCTGGAACCCAACTAAAGACTGTACTGGACATTGGACCCCGTTACAACATTCTGATGGAAGATCAACAAAGATAAGGACCAGATGTTTATCTTTCAAATGCTGTATTGGACTTGTTAATGTGTGAAAGTTAAATATTTTTAAAAAATAGATTTTGAATTTCGCGCCCTGCAGCTGTTGTCATTTTCGTTCCGACGTCGGGCTTGCAGCCCAAACAGGTTAACCTGTCTTATATCACAAATGTATGCGATATGACGAAATACAATCACATTCAGACACACACACACACACACACACACACACACACAGACAAATGCATGAAACCAATTGATTTATTATCGATAACATCTCACATTCTCTTGTACTTTTGATTTACACTGTTAAAAGAAGGGTTGTAATTCCACCATGGAAAACACAGGGCCATCAGACACCAGTCCAGTTCCACTCCTCACCAGCAGTATTTCCTTTAATCATTTGAACAGGGTGAGGGAGCACAAAGCACACACAAGCTGCATTCAGTAACAATATTCTTATTTGTCTTATAAATAAAAGGCAGATGCTCCCTGGCAGCACAAGGAACTTTGATCGTATTAAAAGGGCATGGGAGACTAGCCTATAGAAGCTGCATTTAGTCAATTCGGCATCAAATGCTTACTACAAGGCAGCGATGCTGATGAAATAATGCAAGAGGACACCCTAGTGGACAAAATGCTTACAGGACCTGTTATTCCCAGGCGGTCTCCCATCCAAGTACTAACCAGGCCCGACCCTGCTTAGCTTCCGAGATCAGACGAGATCGGGCATATTTTTTTTTTTTTTTTTTTTTTTTAATTATAAAAAATGTCAAAGTAATTTACAACCAAATCACATAACCACCAACAATCCTTCAACCAATTTCACTCCCTGTACATCAGAAACAAAACCAAATTTCCAAAACACCAACAACTCATTACAAAAAAAAAAAAAAAAAAAAAAAAAAAATCAACAAAACATTACAACAAATAAAACATAATTACACCATCCTTATTCACTAATCAACTTAAAATACATAATCTAATAAACATTATACATACACCATTTCAGAAGTTAACCCTAAATCCCCCTCCTCCCTCCTCCATAGACACCAAAGTACTCCCCTTTATAAACATACTTTCAAATTTCTCTAGTTTTGCATTATACATTAATTCCACCTGCTTTCTTAAACCTGCTTTAAAGATTACCCAAACATTCACCTTTTTCCCTTCAAAATGTTTCATATTCCTTCTACAGTAAATTGCATACCTCACAAAACTCAAAACAAGATTCAACAGGTACACATTCACACCCAAACATTTCCCCACTACTCCAAATAATATTAATCTATCCCATTCAAAACTTTCTATAAACTCTTTTCTCCAGTGCCTACACAACAAAAGTTTTACTTTATTGAAAAAATCTGTCAGACATGGACATTCAACAAATAAATGCATCAAAGACTCTGGCTTCATCATACACACATCACATTCCCGCCGTACATCGCGGTTTATCTGATGTAAAATAATATTTGTGTATATACGATTATGCCGTAACATAAAATCCATGTTCTCACAATTTCGTTTATTCCCAAACAAAACCAAATTGTCCCACAGCAAAGAAACATCCAAATCAATAAACATTTTTCTCCACATCCTCTCAGCCGCAGGCCTCACACACACAGACTTCAACATACACTTGTACATTCTTTTCTGTGTTACTTTTGATAATAATTGTTTCCCCAATCCTTTACCCACATAGAGACTTGGCATCACATACAAGTCCTCATATTCCCCCTCCCCATTTATCACTTTTATCCACTCACCCGGAATGCATAATTTAATTCTTTCGTATATCTTTAATATTACATTTCTCTCCACTGTATCATCAAACTCCCACACAGTATCTAGAATTGCCTGCCCCCTTAAAAAACCAGGTATAACCTCATAAAGAAAATCTTTTACCAATATTAACTCCGCCTTCATAAACAATTTGTTGTACAACACCTTCCCACCACTCTCTATTTTTGGATTCAAAAACACAGGTTGATTAAATATGTTGTCCTTATTTGTACATGTGTACTCAACCTGAGGAAGAAATTCCCCCCATGCCAAGAACACCTCCTTATAGAACTCAGGCAAACCCTCCAACATATCCTTCTTCCATGACATCAATAATCCACTTTCTTCACAACCCCCACTTCTGTACAAAAAATATTTAAAGAACCTTTTCCATCCATAATCTACCTCCCCATATAAGTATTTTTGCACAGTTTTTATTCTCATTGCTTTTCTCTTCACATCCAAATCCACCAATTTCAACCCCCCATCCTTTAAATCCGAGATAAGAGTTGCCCTTGCAATCCTAGTCCCCTTTCCCTCCCATAGGAATTCTGCAACCAAACCATTGAATTCTTTTAACACCCATTGTGGCATATCCAACGAACCTAAAACATAGATACATTTGGATGCCACCAATGAATTAATCACCACCACTTTCCCCCTCAAAAACAGTTTTCTTGCCTTCCAATAGGATAGAGTATGTTTTATTTTATTCAAAACCCCAGTCCATGTCTCATCTCTCGTCCCTTCTTTATCCACCCCCAAAACCACCCCTAAAGTCTTTATATAACCTTCAGCCTTTTTGAAAGGGAATCCACAGTCCACTTTTTCATCTATCCCCACATACATTATTTCAGATTTTTCAACATTAAGTTTTGCCCCTGATGCCTTGCCATATACCTCAAAACACTCCATTACATTCTTCACACTTTCAACATCTATCACAGTACATGTAGTATCATCCGCATATTGCTGTATAACACTCTCCCCCCCATCCGGTATCCGTATACCTCGAATTAATTTGTTTGCTTTAATCATTGCTGCAAACGGCTCCACCGATAAACTATAAAGAGCAGCTGATAACGGACATCCCTGCCTAACAGATCTCTCCAGAGGAAAAGAATCTGTTAAAATCCCATTACATTTTACTCTGCTCCTTGCAGATCCATTCAGTAATCTAATCCAACCTATCATTCTTTCACCAAAACCAAATTTCCCAAGTGTACGCAATAAAAAGGAATGATCAACTCTATCAAAAGCCTTATTTAGATCCAAACTCATCACAAACCCCCCTTCCTCCCCCATATGCTTTATCACATCCCTTATTGTTCCCACTGTGTCAGAAATATCCCTCCCTGGTACACTATATCCTTGTGTCTCTGCTATTACTCCTCCCATAACTTTCTTAACTCTATTAGCTAAGACCTTGGCTAAGATCTTATAATCACAATTTAAAAGTGTCAACGGTCGATAATTATCCAAATTTACACGACTCCCTTTATTTTTATACAGTATGGTTAAAACTCCTGTGGCCAGCGAATCTGGCACCACTTGAGTCTTTTCAATATATTCATACAGTTTTTTTAAAAGTGGAGCCAACAAATCTGCAAAAGCTTTATAAAATTCCGCAGTTAGGCCATCAGACCCCGGACTCCTATTGCTATTAGCAGCTAATATGGCCTCCTTAATATCAGTTAGACTCATATCTTCATCACACATGTTTTTTTCCCCTTCTGTTAACTTAGTATCCACATGATCAAGCACCTTATCCATACATGAATCATTAACCTCTTCTTTTTTAAATAAACATTCATAATATCTCTCGACCGTATCCAGAATCCCCACCAAATCATTAACCTTTTCCCCTTTATCATTAATTAACTCCGTAATATAAATCTTCTCTTGCCTTATTTTTTCTAAATTCAAGAAAAATGAAGTACACCTTTCCCCCTCTATCGCATATTGCACTCTACTCCTTACAATCGCCGCATAACATTTCTTCTTCTCATATTCATCAAGTGCATCCTTAGCCAGTAAATAATCCTCCACCCAATGATCTTCATCCTTTTCTATACACTCAAGTTCATGTTGAACCTTCTTACGTAGTTCCCTCTCCTTCTTTTTCAAAAAAGAATTCCTCTTAACTGCATATTTTATAGTCAATTCCTTACATTTGATTTTCAGCTCCTCCCACCACAACCCCATATTCTCCTCCATTAACTGCTGTCTTTTGGCTTTCCCAATACATTCTGATATCATCTCAATATAATTTTCCTCCTCTAGCAAGCTATTATTTAAACACCACAGCCCACCAGATTTAGTAGGTGTCCTTACTCCGCAAGAAAATACCAACGCAGCATGATCACTAAAAGTTGTAAAAACATACTTAATATCTTTTATAAAATCCCTTAACCCTTCATTTACTAAAACCAAATCTATTCGCGTCTGTTTCAACTCCCCTAAAACCACCTGCCTTCTAGAAATGCCTCTTTTGTTCGGATTCTCATCCCTCCATATATCAATCAAACTGTTTTCAAACATAATCTTCCTTAAGACCCCCCTAGAAACGTCATTTCTAAAAATAGCTCCTCTTTTCATATCTAGTCTATTCATTTTAACATTAAAATCCCCTACTAAAATACAGTTACCCTTGCACCATTTCCCTAATCCTAAAAATAAATTATTTCGCTCTATCTCATTATTCGGCGCATAAATATTTATAATCCTAAAAACCCTATTCATATATTCAAAATCCAAAATTAAAATCCTCCCATTATTATCATTATATATCTTCTTCACATTTTCTACTACATCCTTCCTTAATAAAATTGCAACCCCACTTGAATTTCCCCTGCCATTGTTTACATAAATAAAATCCCTCCATATTTTTTTTACTTCTGAAACACATACATTATCCCAGTGCGTCTCTTGAATACATAAAATATCTGAATTCTTCATTTGTACTATTCTATTAAATTTTCCCATTGTTCTCAAACCATTTGCATTTATTGACATTATATTTACCATTCTAATGAATAAGAAAATAAGAAAATATAATTTCATTATCCTCTACCTGTTATCCAGTTTCTTTCCTCTTCCACCCTTTCTCTCCCCCTCTTCCCCCCACTTTCCTCTTTCTGTATCCTTCCCTCGTTCTTTCAATCTTTTCCCCATCATCCGTGTCCGATATCTCCTCCAAGACCATGTTATCCAGCCAACTCAACTTCTTGACACCCACATCCGTTGTGCTCCCCGTGTTCATCTCCGTCTCTGGTATTGTCATCGTTGTGCTCCCCGTGTTCATCTCCGTCTCATGTGTAGCCGTCGTTGTCGTTTCTGTTATTGTCATCAAACTCGAACCCCTCTCCATTTCTTCACCCCCCGAGGTACTTGTTAGTTCTGTGCTTTCCCCCAAAACCTGTGAGTCCCCCGTGCTTCCCCCCAATCCACTCCCCCCCTCCTCCTGAAAACTCCCTCTTCTTATTTCCGAATCCATACTGCTCCCAATTTCATTCATCTTCTGGTCCTTCTTCTCCCTTCTTTCCTCCGTCTCTCCACTCTCCACCACATCCTCTCCTCCATCTTCTTCTCCTTCTTGCGACAATACAACTGCTTCCTCGAACAGTGCTTGACTCCCCTCATCAGCCATAACCTCTCCACAGTTGCACTCCGCCAATCTCTTTCTGCATCCACCACAGAAATTCCTTTCCTTCTCTCCGACACATTCTCTCGCATAGTGGCCTTGATTGCCACACTTGAAACACTTAAATTCAGGGCAATCTTTAACCTGTTGGGGATGGGGGCGCTGTTTAGACTATTTATGCTAATGTGGCTAATTTTTTAAACGGCTTCCCACAAAATCCTTGATCGTACAATATGCATATTATTATTATTATTGGATAGAAAACAGTCTATAGTTTCTATAGGAGTTGAAATTTTGTCTCTAAGTGGAACAGAGCCCATTCTACAGCAATTTCCCTGACATGGAGTCAGATTTGAGAAACGTTGGCCACTTTTCTGAAGTCATTTAAAAGGGCTCTGTCGTTGCTATGACTATACGGACACTTCTTACGTCTTCCCCTGGATGCCTTTACGTGATGACGATTCCAACGGGCTCGATTGCTCGTTCACAGGCCCTACAAATGAAAAAAACCTTTAGCTAGCAAGTCTTTTCTTGCTGCGTAACGCGCGTGGAAGACACCGACCCTCTCCTGTTCCAAGCGTTAGTTTAGCCTGTTATATTTCTCCGGTCATCTTTTCACTCGTTATAGGAGTTACAAACATCACAAAGTAGTTAATTTAAAGCGTTTTATAGCAATTTATATCCGTTTAGTGCGATTTTGGGACATTTATTTTTGCAACGATGTGAAAAGTTGGGCACGCTTTTCAGTTCATCCCGAACGTAGTTGACATTTCCACATGGCAAGAGGACAGCTTTCCACCAAAAGACGATTTCTCCCAAGAAAGGATCCTTTGCCCAAGATACTGATGGAAGAACAGCTCAAGGTAGGACATTTTTATTATGATAAATCGTGTTTCTGTCGAAACATTTTAGTGGCTTAGGACGCCATGTTTTTTGACGTAGCTTCGCTTGGCGCAAACTGTATTGAAAAGTAAGGATAAATTAAAAAATGTAATAACGCAATTGTATTAAGAATTAAATTGTCTATCAATCCCTGTCCACCCTATATTTTTTAGTCACGTTTATGAGTATTTATGTATAAGAGTAGATCACTGTCTAAGTGGCGCAAGGACGTTTTCTTTACCAGCTTGTCTACATTTCACATTGTCTAACCATGATTTTGGTGGCTAAATATAAACATTTTCGATCAAACTGTATATGCATGTTGTAATGTGATGTTACAGGAGTGTCATCGGAAGAATTCTGAGAAGGTTAGTGAAAAAATTAATATCTTTTGGCGATGTTGACTTTTATCGCTCACTTTGGCTAGAATCAATGCTGGGCTGCTAATTGCTATGTGCTAAGCTAATATAACGATTTATTGTGTTTTCGCTGTAAGACACTTAGAAAATCTGAAATATTGTCTGTATTCACAGGATCTGTGTCTTTCGATTCGTGTATGCTGTGTATTTTTACGAAATGTTTGATGATTAGTAGTTAGGTAAACACGTTGCTCATTGTAATTATTCTAGTCCATTTGTGATGGTGGGTGCAATTGTAAACTATGCCATATACCTGAAATATGCACTTTTTTCTAACAAAACCTATCCCATACCATAAATATGTTATCAGACTGTCATCTAATGAGTTTTTTTGTTGGTTAGGGGCTATAAATATCTTAGTTTAGCCGAATTGGTGATGGCTACTGGTGTTGGTGGACAAATAAAAGATGGTGGATTATGCTAATGTGTTTTTAGGTAATAGATGTACATCTTTACATATTGTGTCTTCCCTGTAAAACATTTTAAAAATCGGAAATGTTGACTGGATTCATAAGATCTGTGTCTTTCATTAGCTGTATTGGACTTTAATGTGTGAAAGTTAAATATTTTAAAAAAATATTTTTTTTGAATTTCGCGGCACTGGTTTTTCAGTGGGGGGGGGGGGGGGTGCCGCTAGCGCCACGCTGATCCTAGACAGGTTAACTATGTGCCCGGGTTGAATACACAAACGACACACTCTGACCTGTTTGTCATGAATTACCCTGAAGTATTCTGCTCCCTCCAGCGTCTCAATTCTTGTGGAATATGGCAATGATGTTACTTTTTCTGTGAACTTGACCTTGCAAAATCGTGTCCCGTCAACCACCTCCGTTCCTGGCCAAACTCTCCTCCTTATCTCCGAGACGGCCGTTACGCCCCAGCTACTCAGCTTGCCCATTATCACACCATCTTCTACGTATACTGGGAGATTCATGAAAGACACCACCAATTCTTTCACATTCACATCTCTCGCCAGAATCCTGGTGTCCCTTATCCGTAGTCCATCCATTAGACGTTCTTTTCCTCTTTCGTTTCTCATCGTAATTTCATACTTCTTCTCACCTTTCATTCGGCATCCCACCACCTCTCCACACACCTCCTTAATTGCTCGTAGTAGTTCCATTGTCGTCACCTTGTCTTCTCCTTCCAACTCAATTGCCACCGTGTATTCTTTGCCATATTTCATTCCTTCTTTATCTTCATTTTTCTTCCGTTGCGCATTTTCGTTGTCCTTGTCCATTCCGTTTGTCGTTTCCATGTTGTCCGTCATAGCAATTCAAAAAATGAATCCGAAAAAAAACTCTCCCCCAAGCAGCAAAACTGCAAGGGGGGGAAGACTAACCAAACTT
Source organism: Salvelinus fontinalis (assembly GCF_029448725.1). Taxonomy (NCBI): domain Eukaryota; kingdom Metazoa; phylum Chordata; class Actinopteri; order Salmoniformes; family Salmonidae; genus Salvelinus; species Salvelinus fontinalis. Next base: position 9,462 of record NW_026601692.1, read on the forward strand.
AAAAGTATTCAAATGCAAGAACAAAAATATTATTTTTCGAAATCCAAATAATTAACAAAAATAGCTCTCGAGCAAACACTCTCCAGCAAACACTTACTCACAGCTCAAACACTCGCACCTGTCGTCACTTCTCCAATCAGGATGGGCGTATTCAGGCTGGTATGGCCGTAAGCGAAGGAACAACTCTTGGTACACCACATAAAGTCATGCATTTCGCAACATGATGTTTCCACAAAATGTCAACAATGTTTTGCTACAAACAAATGTTTCTACCTTTCAATTGGTCCACAAAGTGTCTTTCTCAACTGACTTGAAAGATCTCCATAAGCACGGGCAATCGACTCAAGTCATCCTCAAGCCTGGCGCCAAGCAACGGTTTGTCATTAAACAAGCGATCAGGGGAGAGCGCGGACGCAGTCCCCCACTACCATAAATTATGCAATCGAGATTTCCACATTTGGGAAATTCGCAGGGGTCAGCACAGCCGGAGTGCAATGGCTGAGCCTCGCCCTGGGTGAACCGCCTTCTTGATCACGGTATCTCCCTTGCCAGGTAAGTATGAGTTACACACATCGGTGGAGGGCAAGTCTCTCCAGTGACAACATTTTCGGCTGAAGGTAACCACTTTGTGTTCTGATCATACCACATCACATCGACCTGCGTTAAATGCCGTTTAGGAATGCACTTGCAGACAGAGTGGTGAAAAAGTAGTTTATTTTGTTTCCTAGATTATATCAGTGAACCACTAGATTCCCATCATGCAACACTGTAAAAAAATCACCAATAGCTTTTGAATATCTTAACCTGTCTTATATCACAAATGTATGCGATATGACGAAATACAATCACATTCAGACACACACACACACACACACACACACAGACAAATGCATGAAACCAATTGATTTATTATCGATAACATCTCACATTCTCTTGTACTTTTGATTTACACCGTTAAAAGAAGGGTTGTAATTCCACCATGGAAAACACAGGGCCATCAGACACCAGTCCAGTTCCACTCCTCACCAGCAGTATTTCCTTTAATCATTTGAACAGGGTGAGGGAGCACAAAGCACACACAAGCTGCATTCAGTAACAATATTCTTATTTGTCTTATAAATAAAAGGCAGATGCTCCCTGGCAGCACAAGGAACTTTGATTGTATTAAAAGGGCATGGGAGACTAGCCCATAGAAGCTGCATTTAGTCAATTCGGCATCAAATGCTTACTACAAGGCAGCGATGCTGATGAAATAATGCAAGAGGACACCCTAGTGGACAAAATGCTTACAGCACCTGGTATTCCCAGGCGGTCTCCCATCCAAGTACTAACCAGGCCCGACCCTGCTTAGCTTCCGAGATCAGACGAGATCGGGCGTATTTTTTTTTTTTTTTTTTTATCTTTTATTATGAAAAAAACACATAATATTTACAACATTCAATCAATAATAAAAATGGATGAACAATTCATCCTTTTACAAAATCAAAAAATCAAAAATAAATAAAATAAAACCTATTAAAAACACAATCATCCACTAAATCAACTTAATAATGAAATACAAGTTTCCCATTTGACAGAATTTCAATAAAAGTACTCCCCCACACAAACAATTTTTCAAAATTTCCTCCACCGTATCTATATATTATCTCTATATCTCTCTCTAATATGCTCCTAAAAAAACCTTCCACACTCACAATTTTCCCTTCATAATGACCTAAATTCCTTCTTAATCTTATCGCATATCTAGCATGACTTATTACAAAATTCACCAAATTAATATTTAAAACTTTACTTTTCCCATTTAAACCAAAAAGAAACAACCTCCTCCACTCCACCCCAGTAAAAATCTCTTCTCCCCAATGTTTTACTAAAAGCCCTTTTAAAAACTCATGAAAATCTTTCAACCTACTACATTCAATAAAAAAGTGCATCAAATTTTCCACCCCCGTACCACAAATATCACATTCTCTTTTAATATCCCTATTTATTTGATGCAAAACCACATTTGTAAAAATCCTATTATGTTTCAATTTAAAATCATTGTCTTCACATTCTATAAAATTATATTTTACATTTACATTCTTCCATATTGATTTTACATCCATGTTTGGAAACACCCTAGACCACACTTTCTCCGCAGCAGGACTTTTTATCTCTTTTAAAATACATTTTCTATAAACCATTTTAACTTTTAGACCTGATAAATCATGTTTCTCCCCATTACTTTCATAATATAAAACTGGTAAAGCCCTAGATCTTTTAACCACCTCTTTGTTTATTAAAATCACCCACTCCCCGGGAATACATCCTAATATTTTCTTGTACATATTCTCCACAGTAGTTTTACTTATTTCTTCATCTACTTCAACCACATTGTCATATATAGCCTGAAATGGAAGAAACCCAGGAATTACCTCATATGCTATGTCACCTATCTGCCTCATCCCAGCCCTCATAAAATATTTACAAAACAACATCATATTATTGCACTTTATCTTTGGATTTAAAAATATCGGCTGATTTAAAATATTTTCTAAACTGGTACATTCATAATAAATATTTGGTAAAAACCGCCCCCAAGCCTCAAACACTTCTCTGTAAAACAAAGGTATATTACCTAACATTTCCTTCTTCATACTCATCAATAAACCATTGTCCCCCATCCTCCCAACCTCCTGCAAATACTCTTTAAAAAACCTTTTCCACCCATAATCCAATTCACCAAATAAATATTTCCGTACCATTTTTACTCTAATTGCTGTCTTCCTTACACTTAAATCTACCAACTTCAAACCCCCCTCCTCATAACCTGCAATCAAAGTTTTAAAAGCTATTCTCACCCCCTTCCCTTCCCATAAAAAATCAACTACAATTTTATTCATTTCAGATAAAACCCATTCTGGCATATCCAAAACATTCATTACATAAATAAATATTGACATCAACAATGAATTTATGACAATTACTTTCCCTTTTAATTTCAAAGACCTCCCCCTCCACATATTTACCACCTTTCTAACTTTATTTATTACACCACTCCATGCCAAATCCCTAGCTTCCATTTCTTTCACCCCTAAAAACACTCCTAATACCTTAAAATAATCTTTAACCACTTTAAAAGGAAAATTCCCCTCATTAATCTTCCCAATATACATTACTACTGACTTCTCCATGTTAACCTTTGCACCCGATGCTTGTCCATATACTTTAAAACACTCCATCACCCTTTTTACACTACCCTCATCTCTAACTGTTATAGTGGTATCATCTGCGTATTGATGTATCAAACTGAAACCTCCTTGCGGAGTCTCTACACAATTTATAAAATTATCTCTTTTAAGAAATGCTGCTAAAGGTTCTACCGATAAAACGAATAATAAAGCTGATAAAGGACAGCCCTGTCTCACAGATCTCTCAAGAATAAAAGAATCGGTTAAAACCCCATTACATTTCACCCTACTTTTTGCCTTCTTATATAATAATTTTATCCATCCTATTATTCTATTACCAAAACCATATTTATCCATTACCCTAAACATAAAATCATGTTCCACCCTATCAAAAGCTTTATTTAAATCTATGCTTAAAACAATGCCCCCCATCTTATCATGATTCATTTTATTTATCACATCTCTAATTGTATTAATTGTATCCGCAATATCTCTACCAGGCACACTATAATTCTGTGTAGGTGCTATAATATCATTTAAAACTTGCTTCATTCTATTTGCCAGTACCTTAGCTAAAATCTTATAATCCGAATTTAATAAACTAATTGGCCTATAATTCTCCAGTTTTAATTTACTCCCCTTATTTTTATATAAAATCGTTATCAGCCCTGTCACCATAGATTCAGAAATACTATCATTATCCTCCATATATTGATAAACTTCCAATAAAATAGGTGCTAAAAAACTGGCATATATTTTATAAAACTCTGCAATTATTCCATCTACTCCAGGACTCTTATTTACTTGTAAACCCTTAATCGCATCTATAACTTCATTCAATGTTATCTTCCCATCACACATTTGTTTATCCTCTACCTTAATTTGCACATCCACACTATCCAATATCTCCTTTACACACCCCTCATTCACCTCCCCTTTCTTAAATAAATCCTTATAAAAATTCTGCACTGTTTCTAAAACCTCTACATAATCATTGACAACTTCACCCTTTATATTTTCGATCTCTCTAATATATGTTCTCCTCTGTTTATTCTTCTCTAAACCAAGAAAAATTGAAGTACATTTCTCCCCCTCCAAAACATACTTTGCCTTACTTCTTATAATTGCACCCTTACACTTATCTATTTCATATTTAGTCAATTGTGCTTTTAATTCCAAAAACTTTCCTATATTATAATTAGGTTCACTGTCACACTTCCTCATTTCTTTATCCAATTTAGCTCTCAACTCATTTTCTTCTCTTTTCATCCTACCTCTCTTTTTCCTTGCATATCCTATACTAAAAACTTTTATTTTTTCCTTAACCTTATCCCACCATGAACACTTATCATTCTCTTTCTGCTTATCCTCCATTTCACATGCTATCAAAGATTTAAGTTGTTTCCCATATTCCTCATCTCCCAAATCCCCTGCATTCATACACCATATTCCACCCCCTGTTCTTTCCTTATCTAATCCCACTGAAAATGTTAAACCTGCATGATCACTAAAAGTTGTAAAAACATACTTAATATCTTTCATAAAATTTCTTAACCTGTTATGGCTGCACGCTGAATATTGAAAAAACTGGAAAATGTGTGCACATTTTCAAACGGCCTCCTAAGAAACTTTTTATTTTCCAATATGCATATATTTACTACTGTTGGATAGATAACAGTCTGTAGTTTCTAAAAAGGTTTGAATTGTTTCTCTAAGTCGAACAGAAATATTTTTACAGCCATTTTCCCAGCCGAATTGAGTTTCCCAAAATGCGATGTGTCTCTTTAAGACCTTCTCTATAAAAGGCCATTTGACTTGGGACCATATAAACACGTCAGAGGCGTTCGTCAGACTGTAATGCGGAAGTGAGAATTGAAAGGAGTCGAATATCTCGTCCCTGGACTGAATAACACAACTTCTTGTGAGACCTGCGCAGTTAAAATAAAAATCCGGGCGCGAAGGATAATTTGATCTCGGCTTCTGGAACAAGGTAGATAACGTTGAATATGATGCCTGACTACGATATTATTTGCTACATGTCACAAAATCATCCTAAAGTATGTTTTTTCAATATACTTTAATTATATTTTTGCAATTTATTCTGGACTTTAGATGTGAAACGACGGAAGAATTTTTTGAAGAAACGCTTTCTGGCGCAGCAATGCTACCGTGCTAGCTAACCAAAGAGGGAAATCATTCGTTCTGGAACCCAACTAAAGACTCTACTGGACATTGGACCCCGTTACAACATTCTGATGGAGTACCAAGAAAGATAAGACCCAATTTGGGATGCTTTTTCATATATATGTCGAACTGTTGAGGAACGGAAATGGCGCCACACAAAACTGGAAGTCTTCCGACTAGCTTGGAAAGACAGTACCGTGCAGTACCGAAGAGCCCTCACTGCTGCTCGATCATCCTACTTTTCCAACTTAATCGAGGAAAATAAGAACAATCCAAAATTTCTTTTTGATACTGTTGCAAAGCTAACTAAAAAGCAGCATTCCCCAAGAGAGGATGGCTTTCACTTCAGCAGTAATAAATTCATGAACTTCTTTGAGGAAAAGATCATGACCATTAGAAAGCAAATTACGGACTCCTCTTTGAATCTGCGTATTCCTCCAGGGCTTAGCTGTCCTGGATCTGCACAGCTCTGCGAGGGCCTGGGATCGGGAGAGACACTTAAGTGTTTTAGTACTATATCTCTTGACACAATGATGAAAATAATCATGGCCTCTAAACCTTCAAGCTGCATACTGGATCCTATTCCTACTAAACTGCTGAAGGAGCTGCTTCCTGTGCTTGGCCCTCCTATGTTGAACATAATAAACAGCTCTCTATCCACCGGATGTGTACCAAACTCACTAAAAGTGGCAGTGATAAAGCCTCTCTTGAAAAAGCCAAACCTTGACCCGGAAAATATAAAAAACTATCGGCCTATATCGAATCTTCCATTCCTCTCAAAAATTTTAGAAAAAGCTGTTGCGCAGCAACTCACTGCCTTTCTGAAGACAAACAATGTATACGAAATGCTTCAGTCTGGTTTTAGACCCCATCATAGCACTGAGACTGCACTTGTGAAGGTGGTAAATGACCTTTTAATGGCGTCAGACCGAGGCTCTGCATCTGTCCTCGTGCTACTAGACCTTAGTGCTGCCTTTGACACCATCGATCACCACATTCTTTTGGAGAGACTGGAAACCCAAATTGGTCTACACGGACAAGTTCTGGCCTGGTTTAGATCTTACCTGTCAGAAAGATATCAGTTTGTCTCTGTGAATGGTCTGTCCTCTGACAAATCAACTGTACATTTCGGTGTTCCTCAAGGTTCCGTTTTACATTTACATTTACATTTAAGTCATTTAGCAGACGCTCTTATCCAGAGCGACTTACAAATTGGTGCATTCACCTTATGACATCCAGTGGAACAGCCACTTTACAATAGTGCATCTAGATCTTTTAAGGGGGGGGGGGGGGGGACAGAAGGATTGGTTTATCCTAGGTATTCCTTGAAGAGGTGGGGTTTCAGGTGTCTCCGGAAGGTGGTGATTGACTCCGCTGTCCTGGCGTCGTGAGGGAGTTTGTTCCACCATTGGGGTGCCAGAGCAGCGAACAGTTTTGACTGGGCTGAGCGGGAACTGTACTTCCTCAGTGGTAGGGAGGCGAGCAGGCCAGAGGTGGATGAACGCAGTGCCCTTGTTTGGGTGTAGGGCCTGATCAGAGCCTGAAGGTACTGAGGTGCCGTTCCCCTCACAGCTCCGTAGGACCACTATTGTTTTCACTATATATTTTACCTCTTGGGGATGTTATTCGAAAACATAATGCTAACTTTCACTGCTATGCGGATGACACACAGCTGTACATTTCAATGAAACATGGTGAAGCCCCAAAATTGCCCTCGCTAGAAGCCTGTGTTTCAGACATAAGGAAGTGGATGGCTGAAAACTTTCTACTTTTAAACTCGGACAAAACAGAGATGCTTGTTCTAGGTCCCAAGAAACAAAGAGATCTTCTGTTAAATCTGACAATTCATCTTGATGGTTGTAAAGTCGTCTCAAATAAAACTGTGAAGAACCTCGGCGTTACTCTTGACCCTGATCTCTCTTTTGACGAACATATCAAGACTGTTTCAAGGACAGCTTTTTTCCATCTACGTAACATTGCAAAAATCAGAAATTTTCTGTCCAAAAATGATGCAGAAAAATTAATCCATGCATTTGTTACTTCTAGGTTAGACTACTGCAATGCTCTACTTTCCGGCTACCCAGATAAAGCACTAAATAAACTTCAGTTAGTGCTAAATACGGCTGCTAGAATCCTGACTAGAACCAAGAAATTTGATCATATTACTCCAGTGCTAGCTTCCCTACACTGGCTTCCCGTTAAGGCAAGGGCTGATTTCAAGGTTTTACTGTTAACCTTTAAAGCGTTACATGGGCTTGCTCCTACCTATCTTTCCGAGTTGGTCCTGCCGTACATACCTACACGTACGCTACGGTCACAAGACGCAGGCCTCCTAATTGTCCCTAAAATTTCTAAGCAAACAGCTGGAGGCAGGGCTTTCTCCTATAGATCTCCATTTTTATGGAACAGTCTGCCTACCCATGTGAGAGACGCAGACTCAGTCTCAACCTTTAAGTCTTTACTGAAGACTTATCTCTTCAGTAGGTCATATGATTGAGTGTAGTCTGGCCCAGGAGTGTGAAGGTGAACGGAAAGGCTCTGGAGCAACGAACCGCCCTTGCTGTCTCTCCAGGGCCGGTTCCCCTCTCTCCACTGGGATTCTCTGCCTCTAACCCTGTTACTGGGGCTGAGTCACTGGCTTGCTGGTGCTCTTTCATGCCGTCCCTAGGAGGGGTGCGTCACTTGAGTGGGTTGAGTTACTGACGTGAACTTCCTGTCTGGGTTGGCGCCCCCCCTTGGTTGTGCTGTGATGGAGACCTTTGTGGGCTATACTCGGCCTTGTCTCAGGATTGTAAGTTGGTGGTTGAGGATATCCCTCTAGTGGTGTGGGGGCTGTGCTTTGGCAGAGTGGGTGGGGTTATATCCTTCCTGTTTGGCCCTGTCCGGGGGTTTCTTCGGATGGGGCCACAGTGTCTCCTGACCGCTCCTGTCTCAGCCTCCAGTATTTATGCTGCAGTAGTTTATGTGTCGGGGGGCTAGGGTCAGTTGGTTATACCTGGAATACTTCTCCTGTCTTATCCAGTGTCCTGTGTGAATTTAAGTATGCTCTCTCTAATTCTCTCGTTCTCTCTTTCTCTCTGAGAACCTGAGCCCTAGGACCATACGTCAGGACTACCGGGCATGCTGACACCTTGCTGTCCCCAGTCCGCCCGGCCTTGCTGTTATTCCAGTTTCAACTGTTTCTGCCTGCGGTTACGAAACCCCTACCTGTCCCAGACCTGCTGTTTTCAACTCTTAATGATCGGCTATGAAAAGCCAACTGAGATTTATTCCTGATTATTATTTGACCATGCTTGTCATTTATGAACATTTTGAAAATCTTGGCTCTCTCTAATTTTCTCCTTCTCTCTTTCTCTCGGAGGACCTGAGCCCTAGGACCATACGTCGGGACTACCGGCCGTGGTGACTCCTTGCTGCCCCCAGTCCGCCTGGCCTTGCTGCTATTCCAGTTTCAACTCTTCTGCCTGCGGTTATGGAACCCCTACCTGTCCCAGACCTGCTGTTTTCAACTCTTAATGATCGGCTATGAAAAGCCAACTGAGATTTATTCCTGATTATTATTTGACCATGCTTGTCATTTATGAACATTTTGAAAATCTTGGCTCTCTCTAATTTTCTCCTTCTCTCTTTCTTTCTCTCGGAGGACCTGGGCCCTAGGACCATGCATCGGGACTGCCGCCCGTGGTGACTCCTTGCTGTCCCCAGTCCGCCTGGCCTTGCTGCTATTCCAGTTTCAGCTGTTCTGCCTGCGGTTATGGAACCGCCACCTGTCCCAGACCTGTTGTTTTTCAACTCTTAATGATCAGCTATGAAAAGCCAACTGAAAATTATTCATGATTATTATTTGACCATGCTTGTCACTTATGAACATTTTTGAACATCTTGGCATAGTTCTGTTATAATCTCCACCCGGCACAGCCAGAAGAGGACTGGCCACCCCTCATAGCCTGGTTCCTCTCTAGGTTTCTTCCTAGGTTTTGGCCTTTCTAGGGAGTTTTTCCTAGCCACCGTGCTTCTACACCTGCATTCTAGCTGTTTGGGGTTTTAGGCTGGGTTTCTGTACAGCACTTCAAGATATTATCTGATGTACGAAGGGCTATATAAAATAAAATTGATTGATTGATTGATTGATCAGATGACAGTCTGATAACATATTTATGGTATGGGATAGGTTTTGTTAGAAAAAAGTGCATATTTCAGGTAGATGGCATAGGTTACAATTGCACCCACCGTCACAAATGGAATAGAAAAACTACTTAGAGCAACGTGTTTACCTACTTACTAATCATCAAACATTTCGTAAAAATACACAGCATACACGAATCGAAAGACACAGATCCTGTGAATACAGACAATATTTCAGATTTTCTAAGTGTCTTACAGCGAAAACACAATAAATCGTTATATTAGCATAGCACATAGCACATAGCAGCCCAGCATTGATTCTAGCCAAAGTGAGCGATAAAAGTCAACATCGCCAAAATATATTAATTTTTTCACTAACCTTCTCAGAATTCTTCAGATGACACTCCTGTAACATCATATTACACAATCCATATAGAGTTTGATCGAAAATGTTTATATTTAGCCACCAAAATCATGGTTAGACAATGTGAAATGTAGCCAAGCTGGTGAGAAAATGTCCGTGCGCCACTTAGACAGTGATCTACTCTTATACATAAATACTCATAAACGTGACTAAAAAATATAGGGTGGACAGGGATTGATAGACAATTTAATTCTTAATACAATCGCGGAATTACATTTTTTTATTTATCCTTACTTTTCAATACAGTTTGCGCCAAGCGAAGCTACGTCAAAAAACATGGCGTCCTAAGCCACTAACATTTATCGACAGAAACACGATTTATCATAATAAAAATGTCCTACTTTGAGCTGTTCTTCCATCAGTATCTTGGGCAAAGGATCCTTTCTTGGGAGTAATCGTCTTTTGGTGGAAAGCTGTCCTCTTGCCATGTGGAAATGCCAACTGCGTTCGGGATGAACTGGAAGCGTGCCCAGCAATTCACAGCGTTTCAGAAATAAATGTCCCAAAATCGCACTAAACGGATATAAATTGCTATAAAACGCTTTAAATTAACTACCTTATGATGTTTTTAACTCCCATAACGAGTAGAAACATGACCCGAGTAATATTACTCCCTCCACTAATGCTTGGAACAGGTGCGGGTCGGTGTCCTCTAGGCGCATGACGCAGCTCCAAAAGAGTGACTAGCCTCAGGGTTTTTTAATTTGTAGTGCCTGTGAACGCGCAATCGACCCCATTCAAATCGTCATCACGTAAAGGCATCCAGGGGAAGACGTAAGCAGTGTCCGTATAGTCATAGCAATAACAGTGCCCTTTTAACTGACTCCAGATCAGGGGCCAAAATTTCTGAAATCTGACTCCATGTCAGGGAAATTGCTGTAGAATGGGCTCTGTTCCACTTAGAGACAAAATTTCAACTCCTATAGAAACTATAGACTGTTTTCTATCCAATAATAATAATAATATGCATATTGTACGATCAAGGATTTTGTGGGAAGCCGTTTCAAAAATTACACGATTAGCATAAATAGTCACAACAGCGCCCCCATCCTCAACAGGATAAGTTCATTGGAAGCCATATCTCTTGCCATAATTCTTGTTTCTTTAATCTTGAAACCATCCATTAAGCGCTCTTTTCCTTTTCCATTTATCATCGTGACTTCGTACTTTCTTTCTCCTTTTACTCTACATCCCACCACCTCCCCACACACCTCTTTAATCGCACGCAGCAATTCCATCGTTGTGACTTTATCTTCTCCCATCAACTCCACTGCCACCGTAAATTCTTTTCCATATTTCGTCCCTCCTTCATCTCCATGTTTCTTCCGTTGAGCATTTTCTTTGTCATTGTCCTTTCCATTAGCCATTGCCATGTTGTCCGTCATCGTAAAACAAAAAATAGACCAAAACCCTCTCCCCCAAGCAGCAAAACTGCAAAGGGGGAAAAAAACGAACCAAACTGAAATGTATTCAAATGCACAAATAAAACATCTATTCCAAAAAACGTTGAAAAATAACCAAAAAAGCTCTCAAGCAAACACTTTCAAGCAAACAAACACTCACTCACTCACAGCTCAATTACCTGCACCTGTCTCACTTTCCAAACAGGAAGTGCTCTCTCAGGCTGGTATGGCCGTAAGCGATGGAACAACTCTTGGTACACCACATAAAGTCATGCATTTCGCAACATGATGTTTCCACAAAATGTCAACAATGTTTTGCTACAAACAAATGTTTCTACCTTTCAATTGGTCCACAAAGTGTCTTTCTCAACTGACTTGAAAGATCTCCATAAGCACGGGCAATCGACTCAAGTCATCCTCAAGCCTGGCGCCAAGCAACAGTTTGTCTTTAAACAAGCGATCAGGGGAGAGCGCGGACGCAGTCCCCCACTACCATAAATTATGCAATCGAGATTTCCACATTTGGGAAATTCGCAGGGGTCAGCACAGCCGGAGTGCAATGGCTGAGCCTCGCCCTGGGTGAACCGCCTTCATGATCACGGTATCTCCCTTGCCAGGTAAGTATGAGTTACACACATCGGTGGAGGGCAAGTCTCTCCAGTGACAACATTTTCGGCTGAAGGTAACCACTTTGTGTTCTGATCATACCACATCACATCGACCTGCGTTAAATGCCGTTTAGGAATGCACTTGCAGACAGAGTGGTGAAAAAGTAGTTTATTTTGTTTCCTAGATTATATCAGTGAACCACTAGATTCCCATCATGCAACACTGTAAAAAAATCACCAATAGCTTTTGAATATCTTAACCTGTCTTATATCACAAATGTATGCGATATGACGAAATACAATCACATTCAGACACACACACACACACACAGACAAATGCATGAAACCAATTGATTTATTATCGATAACATCTCACATTCTCTTGTACTTTTGATTTACACCGTTAAAAGAAGGGTTGTAATTCCACCATGGAAAACACAGGGCCATCAGACACCAGTCCAGTTCCACTCCTCACCAGCAGTATTTCCTTTAATCATTTGAACAGGGTGAGGGAGCACAAAGCACACACAAGCTGCATTCAGTAACAATATTCTTATTTGTCTTATAAATAAAAGGCAGATGCTCCCTGGCAGCACAAGGAACTTTGATTGTATTAAAAGGGCATGGGAGACTAGCCCATAGAAGCTGCATTTAGTCAATTCGGCATCAAATGCTTACTACAAGGCAGCGATGCTGATGAAATAATGCAAGAGGACACCCTAGTGGACAAAATGCTTACAGCACCTGGTATTCCCAGGCGGTCTCCCATCCAAGTACTAACAAGGCCCGAACCTGCTTAGCTTCCGAAATCAGACGAGATCGGGCGTATTTTTTTTTTTTTTTATCTTTTATTATGAAAAAAACACATAATATTTACAACATTCAATCAATAATAAAAAAGGGTGAACAAATCATCCTTTTACTAAATCAAAAAATCAAAAATAAATAAAATAAAACCTATTAAAAACACAATCATCCACTAAATCAACTTAATAATGAAATACAAGTTTCCCATTTGACAGAATTTCAATAAAAGTACTCCCCCACACAAACAATTTTTCAAAATTTCCTCCACCGTATCTATATATTATCTCTATATCTCTCTCTAATATGCTCCTAAAAAAACCTTCCACACTCACAATTTTCCCTTCATAATGACCTAAATTCCTTCTTAATCTTATCGCATATCTAGCATGACTTATTACAAAATTCACCAAATTAATATTTAAAACTTTACTTTTCCCATTTAAACCAAAAAGAAACAACCTCCTCCACTCCACCCCAGTAAAAATCTCTTCTCCCCAATGTTTTACTAAAAGCCCTTTTAAAAACTCATGAAAATCTTTCAACCTACTACATTCAATAAAAAAGTGCATCAAATTTTCGACCCCCGTACCACAAATATCACATTCTCTTTTAATATCCCTATTTATTTGATGCAAAACCACATTTGTAAAAATCCTATTATGTTTCAATTTAAAATCATTGTCTTCACATTCTATAAAATTATATTTTACATTTACATTCTTCCATATTGATTTTACATCCATGTTTGGAAACACCCTAGACCACACTTTCTCCGCAGCAGGACTTTTTATCTCTTTTAAAATACATTTTCTATAAACCATTTTAACTTTTAGACCTGATAAATCATGTTTCTCCCCATTACTTTCATAATATAAAACTGGTAAAGCCCTAGATCTTTTAACCACCTCTTTGTTTATTAAAATCACCCACTCCCCGGGAATACATCCTAATATTTTCTTATACATATTCTCCACAGTAGTTTTACTTATTTCTTCATCTACTTCAACCACATTGTCATATATAGCCTGAAATGGAAGAAACCCAGGAATTACCTCATATGCTATATCACCTATCTGCCTCATCCCAGCCCTCATAAAATATTTACAAAACAACATCATATTATTGCACTTTATCTTTGAATTTAAAAATATCGGCTGATTTAAAATATTTTCTAAACTGGTACATTCATAATAAATATTTGGTAAAAACCGCCCCCAAGCCTCAAACACTTCTCTGTAAAACAAAGGTATATTACCTAACATTTCCTTCTTCATACTCATCAATAAACCATTGTCCCCCATCCTCCCAACCTCCTGCAAATACTCTTTAAAAAACCTTTTCCACCCATAATCCAATTCACCAAATAAATATTTCCGTACCATTTTTACTCTAATTGCTGTTTTCCTTACACTTAAATCTACCAACTTCAAACCCCCCTCCTCATAACCTGCAATCAAAGTTTTAAAAGCTATTCTCACCCCCTTCCCTTCCCATAAAAAATCAACTACAATTTTATTCATTTCAGATAAAACCCATTCTGGCATATCCAAAACATTCATTACATAAATAAATATTGACATCAACAATGAATTTATGACAATTACTTTCCCTTTTAATTTCAAAGACCTCCCCCTCCACATATTTACCACCTTTCTAACTTTATTTATTACACCACTCCATGTCAAATCCCTAGCTTCCATTTCTTTCACCCCTAAAAACACTCCTAATACCTTAAAATAATCTTTAACCACTTTAAAAGGAAAATTCCCCTCATTAATCTTCCCAATATACATTACTACTGACTTCTCCATGTTAACCTTTGCACCCGATGCTTGTCCATATACTTTAAAACACTCCATCACCCTTTTTACATTACCCTCATCTCTAACTGTTATAGTGGTATCATCTGCGTATTGATTTATCAAACTAAAACCTCCTTGCGGAGTCTCTACACTATTTATAAGATTATCTCTTTTAAGAAATGCTGCTAAAGGTTCTACCGATAAAACAAATAATAAAGCTGATAAAGGACAGCCCTGTCTCACAGATCTCTCAAGAATAAAAGAATCGGTTAAAACCCCATTACATTTCACCCTACTTTTTGCCTTCTTATATAATAATTTTATCCATCCTATTATTCTATTACCAAAACCATATTTATCCATTACCCTAAACATAAAATCATGTTCCACCCTATCAAAAGCTTTATTTAAATCTATGCTTAAAACAATTCCCCCCATCTTATCATGATTCATTTTATTTATCACATCTCTAATTGTATTAATTGTATCCGCAATATCTCTACCAGGCACACTATAATTCTGTGTAGGTGCTATAATATCATTTAAAACTTGCTTCATTCTATTTGCCAGTACCTTAGCTAAAATCTTATAATCCGAATTTAATAAACTAATTGGCCTATAATTCTCCAGTTTTAATTTACTCCCCTTATTTTTATATAAAATCATTATCAGCCCTGTCACCATAGATTCAGAAATACTATCATTATCCTCCATATACTGATAAACTTCCAATAAAATAGGTGCTAAAAAACTGGCATATATTTTATAAAACTCTGCAATTATTCCATCTACTCCAGGACTCTTATTTACTTGTAAACCCTTAATCGCATCTTTAACTTCATTCAATGTTATCTTCCCATCACACATTTGTTTATCCTCTTCCTTAAAACTTCTTGAGAATACAGGGGGTGCTGTTTCGCATTAGCATAATTGCCTCTACAGACTAAACTGCCTCTTATTCAATTATTGCTGTTACTATATGCATATAACCATATAGCATTGGATAGAAAACAAGCTATGGTTTCTAAAACCGTTCCAATTGAGTCTCTGAGTCAAACACAGGTCATTTCACAGCACTTTCCCTGAGCCAGAAAAAGATTGCAAGATGTGTATGCTCGCTTCAAAGCTCTGCCTATATATGGTCACGCGACCTATGACCCGAATGACACTTCCTTCTTCTTCCTCTGGGTGTCTGGAAGACGTCAGAGGAGAAATTTTTTGTTTATCTTGTACTGACGTGAAATAAGATCTATTTCTTTAGCGTGACCGACAACTTCCGGTTTCTGAGATGCGCGTTTTCAGAGGTGGCATTGTCTTTTGTTATGCTGACGTTACGGATGAAAAATATCTCCGTGTCGAAGTTTGTTGGATACATGTGACCATATCACCGTAATGTATGTTTTTTCAATATAGTTTAATCAGATTATTAGAATTTTTTCGGGAGTTTTGCCGTGTTCCGTTCTTTGAGTTTTTTAACTTTGGACATGGACCGTGCCAGTCGACCAGTACCCAGGCTAAATGAAGAGGGGAAGTTGCCATTGTGAATGGATTGAACGACTCATCAGGACTAAGGACACCTTGATCAACATTCTGATGAAAGACCAGCAATAGTAAGACCCAATTTACGATGTTATTTCATATATCTGTCGTGCATGTGAACTGGTCGCGCGCGTCCAGCTGGTTTTGGCTGGCCTGGTTATGCTAATTAGCTAGTTATGCTAATTTCGCTATAAAACATTTAAAAAATCTGAAATATTGTTTGGATTCACCAGATGTTGGGCTTTCAATGTCTGTACGCTGTGTATTTTTTCTGAAATGTTTTAAGACAAGTAATTAGTTATATAACGTTGGTCTCTGTAATTGTTCTAGCTGCATCAGCACTATATCAGATTGCAGCTGCAATGTAGAACTGTGATTTATACCTGAAAAATGCACATTTAAAAAAAAAAAACTATGCTATACCATAAATATGTTATCAGACTGTCATCTTAAGAATTTTTTTGTTGGTTAGTGGCTATCAATATCTTAGTTTAGCCGAATTGGTGATAGCACCTGATGGAGTAAGAAACTGTTGGAGTAAGAAAATGGTGTCATTTTGCTAACGTGTTTAGCTAATAGATTTACATATTGTGTCTTCCCTGTAAAACATTTAAAAAATCTGAAATGGTGGTTTTATTCACAAGATCTGTGTCTTTCATTGGGTGTCTTGGACTTGTGATTTAATGATATTTAGATGCTACTATTTAATTGTGACGCTATGCTAGCGATGCTAATCAGTGTGGGGGGTGTGGGGGGTGCTCCCGGATCCGGGTTAGGTACTCTGTAGAGGTTAATTTGCACATCCACACTATCCAATATCTCCTTTACACACCCCTCATCCACCTCCCCTTTCTTAAATAAATCCTTATAAAAATTCTGCACTGTTTCTAAAACCTCTACATAATCATTGACAACTTCACCCTTTATATTTTCGATCTCTCTAATATATGTTCTCCTCTGTTTATTCTTCTCTAAACCAAGAAAAAATGAAGTACATTTCTCCCCCTCCAAAACATACTTTGCCTTACTTCTTATAATTGCACCCTTACACTTATCTATTTCATATTTAGTCAATTGTGCTTTTAATTCCAAAAACTTTCCTATATTATAATTAGGTTCACTGTCACACTTCCTCATTTCTTTATCCAATTTAGCCCTCAACTCATGTTCTTCTCTTTTCATCCTACCTCTCTTTTTCCTTGCATATCCTATACTAAAAACTTTTATTTTTTCCTTAACCTTATCCCACCATGAACACTTATCATTCTCTTTCTGCTTATCCTCCATTTCACATGCTATCAAAGATTTAAGTTGTTTCCCATATTCCTCATCTCCCAAATCCCCTGCATTCATACACCATATTCCACCCCCTGTTCTTTCCTTATCTAATCCCACTGAAAATGTTAAACCTGCATGATCACTAAAAGTTGTAAAAACATACTTAATATCTTTCATAAAATTCCTTAAACCTTCTTTTACTAAAACCAGATCTATCCTCGTTTGTTTTAAATCCCCTAAAACCACCTGCCTTCTAGAAAATTCTCTTTTTTCTGGATTTTCCTCTCTCCATATATCAATTATTCCTTTTTCTAACATCATCTTCTTTAAAACCCCCCTAGATACATCATTTCTAAAAATAGCTCCTCTTGTCATATCCAGTCTATCCATTTTAACATTAAAATCTCCAACTACAATACAGTTCCCCTCACACCATTTCCCTATTTCTAAAAATAAATTTTTGCGCTCTATTTCAGTATTAGGCGCATAAATATTTATAATTCTAAAAACCATACTCATATATTCAAAATCTACAATTAAAATCCTCCCATTATTATCATTAAATATCTGTTTCACATTATCCACCACATCCTTCCTCAATAAAATAGCAACCCCACTTGAATTCCCTCTGCCATTATTTACATAAATAAAATCCCTCCATATTTTTTTTACTTCTAAAACACATACATTATCCCAGTGCGTCTCTTGAATACATAAAATATCTGAATTCTTCATTTTTACTATTCTATTAAATTTTTCCATTGTCCTCAAACCATTTGCATTTAATGACAATATATTAACCATTCTAATAAATAAAAATAAAAAATATATATATAATTTCATTATCCTCTACCTGTTATCCAGTTTCATTTCCTCTTCCACCCTTTCTCTCCCCCTCTTCCCGCCGCTTTCCTCTTCCTGTATCCTTCCCTTGTTCTTTCAATCTTTTCTCCATCATCCGTATCCGATATATCCTCCAAGTCCATGTTTTCCAGCCAACTCACCCCCTTGACATCCACATCCGTTGTGCTCCCCGTATTCATCTCCGTTTCTTGTATAGTCTTTGTGCTCCCCGTGCTCATCGCCGTCTCTGGTATTGTCATCAACTCCATAACCCCCTCCATTTCTTCACCCCCCGAGCTACTTGTTAGTGCTGTGCTTTCCCCCAAACCCTGTGAGTCCCCCGTGCTTCCCCCCAGTCCACTCCCCCCCTCCTCCTGAAAACTCCCTCTTCTTATTTCTGAGTCCATACTGCTCCCAATTTCATTTATCTTCTGGTCCTTCTTCCTTCTTCCTTCCTCCGTCTCTCCGCCTTCCACCACGTCCTCTCCTCCATCTTCTTCTCCTTCTTGCGTCAATACCACTGCTTCCTCGAATAGTGCTTGACTCCCCTCTTCAGCCATAACCTCTCCACAGTTGCACTCCGCCAATCTCTTTCTGCATCTACCACAAAAATTCCTTTCCTTCTCTCCATCACATTCTCTCGCATAGTGTCCTTGATTGCCACACTTAAAGCACTTAAATTCCGGGCAGTCTTTAACTATGTGCCCTGGTTGAATACACATACGACACACTCTAACCTGTTTGTCATGAATGACTCTGAAATATTCTGCTCCCTCCAACGTCTCAATTCTTGTAGAATAAGGTAATGATGTCACTTTTCCTGTGAACTTGACCTTGCAGAAACGTGTCCCGTCAACCACCTCCGTTCCTGGCCAAACTCGCCTCCTTATCTCCGAGACAGCCTCCACTCCCCAGCTACTCAGCTTGCCCAGTATCACACCATCTTCTACATATACTGGGAGATTCATGAACGACACCACCACTTCCTTCACATTAATATCTCTCGCCAGTATCTTGGTGTCCTTTATCCGTATTCCATCCATTAGCCGTTCTTTTCCTTTTTCATTCCTCATCGTAACTTCATACTTCTTTTCTCCTTTCATTCGGCATCCCACCACCTCTCCACACACCTCCTTAATTGCTCGCAGTAGTTCCATTGTCGTCACTTTGTCTTCTCCTTCCAACTCAATTGCCACCGTGTATTCTTTTCCATATTTCATTCCTTCTTTACCTTCATTTTTCTTCCGTTGCACATTTTCCTTGTCCTTGTCCATTCCGTTTATCGTTTCCATGTTGTCCGTCATAGCAATTCAAAAAAATATGAATCCGAAAAAGAAAAAAAAACTCTCCCCCAAGCAGCAAAACTGCAAGGGGGGAAGACTAACCAAACTTAAAAGTATTCAAATGCAAGAACAAAAAAAAATTATATTGCAAACACCAATTAATTAACAAAAATAGCTCTTGAGCAAACACTCTCCAGCAAACACTTACTCACAGCTCAAACACTCGCACCTGTCGTCACTTCTCCAATCAGGAAATGCGTATTCAGGCTGGTATGGCCGTAAGCAAAGGAACAACTCTTGGTACACCACATAAAGTCATGCATTTCGCAACATGATGTTTCCACAAAATGTCAACAATGTTTTGCTACAAACAAATGTTTCTACCTTTCAATTGGTCCACAAAGTGTCTTTCTCAACTGACTTGAAAGATCTCCATAAGCACGGGCAATCGACTCAAGTCATCCTCAAGCCTAGCGCCAAGCAACGGTTTGTCATTAAACAAGCGATCAGGGGAGAGCGCGGACGCAGTCCCCCACTACCATAAATTATGCAATCGAGATTTCCACATTTGGGAAATTCGCAGGGGTCAGCACACCCGGAGTGCAATGGCTGAGCCTCGCCCTGGGTGAACCGCCTTCTTGATCACAGTATCTCCCTTGCCAGGTAAGTATGAGTTACACACATCGGTGGAGGGCAAGTCTCTCCAGTGACAACATTTTCGGCTGAAGGTAACCACTTTGTGTTCTGATCATACCACATCACATCGACCTGCGTTAAATGCCGTTTAGGAATGCACTTGCAGACAGAGTGGTGAAAAAGTAGTTTATTTTGTTTCCTAGATTATATCAGTGAACCACTAGATTCCCATCATGCAACACTGTAAAAAAATCACCAATAGCTTTTGAATATCTTAACCTGTCTTATATCACAAATGTATGCGATATGACGAAATACAATCACATTCAGACACACACACACACACACACACACACACACACACACACACACACACACACAGACAAATGCATGAAACCAATTTATTTATTATCGATAACATCTCACATTCTCTTGTACTTTTGATTTACACCGTTAAAAGAAGGGTTGTAATTCCACCATGGAAAACACAGGGCCATCAGACACCAGTCCAGTTCCACTCCTCACCAGCAGTATTTCCTTTAATCATTTGAACAGGGTGAGGGAGCACAAAGCACACACAAGCTGCATTCAGTAACAATATTCTTATTTGTCTTATAAATAAAAGGCAGATGCTCCCTGGCAGCACAAGGAACTTTGATTGTATTAAAAGGGCATGGGAGACTAACCCATAGAAGCTGCATTTAGTCAATTCGGCATCAAATGCTTACTACAAGGCAGCGATGCTGATGAAATAATGCAAGAGGACACCCTAGTGGACAAAATGCTTACAGCACCTGGTTTTCCCAGGCGGTCTCCCATCCAAGTACTAACCAGGCCCGACCCTGCTTAGCTTCCGAGATCAGACGAGATCGGGCGTATTTTTATTTATTATTTTTTTTTTTTTTGAAACCAATTGATTTATTATCGATAACATCTCACATTCTCTTGTACTTTTGATTTACACCGTTAAAAGAAGGGTTGTAATTCCACCATGGAAAACACAGGGCCATCAGACACCAGTCCAGTTCCACTCCTCACCAGCGGTATTTCCTGTTATCCAGTTTCCTTCCTCTTCCACCCTTTCTCTCCCCCTCTTCCCCCCGCTTTCCTCTTTCTGTATCCTTCCCTCGTTCTTTCAATCTTTTCCCCATCATCCATGTCCGATATCTCCTCCAAGACCATGTTATCCAGCCAACTCAACTTCTGGACACCCACATCCGTTGTGCTCCCCGTGTTCATCTCCGTCTCTGGTATTGTCATCGTTGTGCTCCCCGTGTTCATCTCCGTCTCATGTATAGCCGTCGTTGTCGTTTCTGTTATTGTCATCAAACTCGAACCCCTCTCTATTTCTTCACCCCCCGAGGTACTTGTTAGTGCTGTGCTTTCCCCCAAAACCTGTGAGTCCCCCGCGCTTCCCCCCAATCCACTCCCCCCCTCCTCCTGAAAACTCCCTCTTCTTATTTCCGAATCCATACTGCTCCCAATTTCATTCAGCTTCTGGTCCTTCTTCTCCCTTCTTTCCTCCGTCTCTCCACTCTCCACCACATCCTCTCCTCCATCTTCTTCTCCTTCTTGTGACAATACAACTGCTTCCTCGAACAGTGCTTGACTCCCCTCTTCAGCCATAACCTCTCCACAGTTGCACTCCGCCAATCTCTTTCTGCATCCACCACAGAAATTCCTTTCCTTCTCTCCGACACATTCTCTCGCATAGTGGCCTTGATTGCCACACTTGAAACACTTAAATTCAGGGCAATCTTTAACTATGTGCCCGGGTTGAATACACAAACGACACACCTTGACCTATTTGTCATGAATTACCCTGAATTATTCTGCTCCCTCCAGCGTCTCAATTCTTGTGGAATATGGCAATGATGTTACTTTTTCAGTGAACTTGACCTTGCAAAATCGTGTCCCGTCAACCACCTCCGTTCCTGGCCAAACTCTCCTCCTTATCTCAGAGACGGCCGTTACGCCCCAGCTACTCAGCTTGCCCATTATCACACCATCTTCTACGTATACTGGGAGATTCATGAAAGACACCACCAATTCTTTCACATTCACATCTCTCGCCAGAATCCTGGTGTCCCTTATCCGTAGTCCATCCATTAGACGTTCTTTTCCTCTTTCGTTTCTCATCGTAATTTCATACTTCTTCTCACCTTTCATTCGGCATCCCACCACCTCTCCACACACCTCCTTAATTGCTCGTAGTAGTTCCATTGTCGTCACCTTGTCTTCTCCTTCCAACTCAATTGCCACCGTGTATTCTTTGCCATATTTCATTCCTTCTTTATCTTCATTTTTCTTCCGTTGCGCATTTTCGTTGTCCTTGTCCATTCCGTTTGTCGTTTCCATGTTGTCCGTCATAGCAATTCAAAAAATGAATCCGAAAAAAACTCTCCCCCAAGCAGAAAAACTGCAAGGGGGGGAAGACTAACCAAACTAAAAAGTATTCAAACGCAAGAAAAAATATATATATTTTTCGAAATCCAAAATTAACAAAAATAGCTCTCGAGCAAACACTTACTCACAGCTCAAACACTCGCACCTGTCGTCACTTCTCCAATCAGGATGGGCGTATTCAGGCTGGTATGGCCGTAAGTGAAGGAACAACTCTTGGTACACCACATAAAGTCATGCATTTCGCAACATGATGTTTCCACAAAATGTCAACAATGTTTTGCTACAAACAAATGTTTCTACCTTTCAATTGGTCCACAAAGTGTCTTTCTCAACTGACTTGAAAGATCTCCATAAGCACGGGCAATCGACTCAAGTCATCCTCAAGCCTGGCGCCAAGCAACGGTTTGTCATTAAACAAGCGATCAGGGGAGAGCGCGGACGCAGTCCCCCACTACCATAAATTATGCAATCGAGATTTCCACATTTGGGAAATTCGCAGGGGTCAGCACAGCCGGAGTGCAATGACTGAGCCTCGCCCTGGGTGAACCGCCTTCTTGATCACAGTATCTCCCTTGCCAGGTAAGTATGAGTTACACACATCGGTGGAGGGCAAGTCTCTCCAGTGACAACATTTTCGGCTGAAGGTAACCACTTTGTGTTCTGATCATACCACATCACATCGACCTGCGTTAAATGCCGTTTAGGAATGCACTTGCAGACAGAGTGGTGAAAAAGTAGTTTATTTTGTTTCCTAGATTATATCAGTGAACCACTAGATTCCCATCATGCAACACTGTAAAAAAATCACCAATAGCTTTTGAATATCTTAACCTGTTTGGGGTGCAAGCCCGACCTCGGACCGAAAATGACACCCCTGCAGAGCGCGAAATTCAAAATCTATTTTTTTAAAATATTTAACTTTTACACAATAACAAGTCCAATACAGCATTTGAAAGATAAACATCTTGTCAATCCAGCCAACATGTCCGATTTTTTAAATGTTTTACAGAGAAAACACCACATATATTTATGTTAGCTCACCACCAAATACAAAAGTGGACAGACACGTATGAATTATGATTATGAAGTATGAATTATGATTGAAGTAGCATGCACAACCAACCGAAATAAACTAAAACCAACCTAAAGAGCCCAGAAAAAACGACCTCAGATGACAGTCATATAACATGTTACACAATAAATCTATGTTTTGTTCATAAAAAGTGCATATTTTAGCTATAAATCAGTTTTACATTGATGCTACCCAAAAATGCTAATACATAGCTACAGTCTGAATCCAGCCGGGAGTAGCCAGAGAAAATACATACACCAACGTCGGCTACTAATTACACCTCATAAAACATTTCAGAAAAACATATGGTGGATAACTAATGAAAGACACAGATCTTGTGAATACAGACCACCATTTCCGATTTTTTAAGTGTTTTACAGGGAAGACACAATATGTCGTTCTATTAGCTAACATCATAAGCTAGCATAAGGCAGCATTGATTCTAGTCAAGCGCTAGCCTAGCATAGTTAGCAGAGTTAGCATTCAACAGTTCGACATATATATGAAAAAGCATCCCAAATTGGGTCTTATCTTTCTTGGTACTCCATCAGAATGTTGTAACGGGGTCCAATGTCCAGTAGAGTCTTTAGTTGGGTTCCAGAACGAATGATTTCCCTCTTTGGTTAGCTAGCACGGTAGCATTGCTGCGCCAGAAAGCGTTTCTTCAAAAAATTCTTCCGTCGTTTCACATCTAAAGTCCAGAATAAATTGCAATAATATAATTAAAGTATATTGAAAAAACATACTTTAGGATGATTTTGTGACATGTAGCAAATAATATCGTAGTCAGGCATCATATTCAACGTTATCTACCTTGTTCCAGAAGCCGAGATCAAATTATCCTTCGCGCCCGGATTTTTATTTTAACTGCGCAGGTCTCACAAGAAGTTGTGTTATTCAGTCCAGGGACGAGATATTCGACTCCTTTCAATTCTCACTTCCGCATTACAGTCTGACGAACGCCTCTGACGTGTTTATATGGTCCCAAGTCAAATGGCCTTTTATAGAGAAGGTCTTAAAGAGACACATCGCATTTTGGGAAACTCAATTCGGCTGGGAAAATGGCTGTAAAAATATTTATGTTCGACTTAGAGAAACAATTCAAACCTTTTTAGAAACTACAGACTGTTATCTATCCAACAGTAGTAAATATATGCATATTGGAAAATAAAAAGTTTCTTAGGAGGCCGTTTGAAAATGTGCACACATTTTCCAGTTTTTTCAATATTCAGCGTGCAGCCATAACAGGTTTTAACCTGTCTTATATCACAAAGGTATGCGATATGACGAAATACAATCACATTCAGACACACACACACACACACACACACACACACACAGACAAATGCATGAAACCAATTTATTTATTATCGATAACATCTCACATTCTCTTGTACTTTTGATTTACACCGTTAAAAGAAGGGTTGTAATTCCACCATGGAAAACACAGGGCCATCAGACACCAGTCCAGTTCCACTCCTCACCAGCAGTATTTCCTTTAATCATTTGAACAGGGTGAGGGAGCACAAAGCACACACAAGCTGCATTCAGTAACAATATTCTTATTTGTCTTATAAATAAAAGGCAGATGCTCCCTGGCAGCACAAGGAACTTTGATTGTATTAAAAGGGCATGGGAGACTAACCCATAGAAGCTGCATTTAGTCAATTCGGCATCAAATGCTTACTACAAGGCAGCGATGCTGATGAAATAATGCAAGAGGACACCCTAGTGGACAAAATGCTTACAGCACCTGGTTTTCCCAGGCGGTCTCCCATCCAAGTACTAACCAGGCCCGACCCTGCTTAGCTTCCGAGATCAGACGAGATCGGGCGTATTTTTATTTATTATTATTTATTTTTTTGAAACCAATTGATTTATTATCGATAACATCTCACATTCTCTTGTACTTTTGATTTACACCGTTAAAAGAAGGGTTGTAATTCCACCATGGAAAACACAGGGCCATCAGACACCAGTCCAGTTCCACTCCTCACCAGCGGTATTTCCTGTTATCCAGTTTCCTTCCTCTTCCACCCTTTCTCTCCCCCTCTTCCCCCCGCTTTCCTCTTTCTGTATCCTTCCCTCGTTCTTTCAATCTTTTCCCCATCATCCATGTCCGATATCTCCTCCAAGACCATGTTATCCAGCCAACTCAACTTCTGGACACCCACATCCGTTGTGCTCCCCGTGTTCATCTCCGTCTCTGGTATTGTCATCGTTGTGCTCCCCGTGTTCATCTCCGTCTCATGTATAGCCGTCGTTGTCGTTTCTGTTATTGTCATCAAACTCGAACCCCTCTCTATTTCTTCACCCCCCGAGGTACTTGTTAGTGCTGTGCTTTCCCCCAAAACCTGTGAGTCCCCCGCGCTTCCCCCCAATCCACTCCCCCCCTCCTCCTGAAAACTCCCTCTTCTTATTTCCGAATCCATACTGCTCCCAATTTCATTCAGCTTCTGGTCCTTCTTCTCCCTTCTTTCCTCCGTCTCTCCACTCTCCACCACATCCTCTCCTCCATCTTCTTCTCCTTCTTGTGACAATACAACTGCTTCCTCGAACAGTGCTTGACTCCCCTCTTCAGCCATAACCTCTCCACAGTTGCACTCCGCCAATCTCTTTCTGCATCCACCACAGAAATTCCTTTCCTTCTCTCCGACACATTCTCTCGCATAGTGGCCTTGATTGCCACACTTGAAACACTTAAATTCAGGGCAATCTTTAACTATGTGCCCGGGTTGAATACACAAACGACACACCTTGACCTATTTGTCATGAATTACCCTGAATTATTCTGCTCCCTCCAGCGTCTCAATTCTTGTGGAATATGGCAATGATGTTACTTTTTCTGTGAACTTGACCTTGCAAAATCGTGTCCCGTCAACCACCTCCGTTCCTGGCCAAACTCTCCTCCTTATCTCAGAGACGGCCGTTACGCCCCAGCTACTCAGCTTGCCCATTATCACACCATCTTCTACGTATACTGGGAGATTCATGAAAGACACCACCAATTCTTTCACATTCACATCTCTCGCCAGAATCCTGGTGTCCCTTATCCGTAGTCCATCCATTAGACGTTCTTTTCCTCTTTCGTTTCTCATCGTAATTTCATACTTCTTCTCACCTTTCATTCGGCATCCCACCACCTCTCCACACACCTCCTTAATTGCTCGTAGTAGTTCCATTGTCGTCACCTTGTCTTCTCCTTCCAACTCAATTGCCACCGTGTATTCTTTGCCATATTTCATTCCTTCTTTATCTTCATTTTTCTTCCGTTGCGCATTTTCGTTGTCCTTGTCCATTCCGTTTGTCGTTTCCATGTTGTCCGTCATAGCAATTCAAAAAATGAATCCGAAAAAAACTCTCCCCCAAGCAGAAAAACTGCAAGGGGGGGAAGACTAACCAAACTAAAAAGTATTCAAATGCAAGAAAAAAAATATATATTTTTCGAAATCCAAAATTAACAAAAATAGCTCTCGAGCAAACACTTACTCACAGCTCAAACACTCGCACCTGTCGTCACTTCTCCAATCAGGATGGGCGTATTCAGGCTGGTATGGCCGTAAGTGAAGGAACAACTCTTGGTACACCACATAAAGTCATGCATTTCGCAACATGATGTTTCCACAAAATGTCAACAATGTTTTGCTACAAACAAATGTTTCTACCTTTCAATTGGTCCACAAAGTGTCTTTCTCAACTGACTTGAAAGATCTCCATAAGCACGGGCAATCGACTCAAGTCATCCTCAAGCCTGGCGCCAAGCAACGGTTTGTCATTAAACAAGCGATCAGGGGAGAGCGCGGACGCAGTCCCCCACTACCATAAATTATGCAATCGAGATTTCCACATTTGGGAAATTCGCAGGGGTCAGCACAGCCGGAGTGCAATGGCTGAGCCTCGCCCTGGGTGAACCGCCTTCTTGATCACAGTATCTCCCTTGCCAGGTAAGTATGAGTTACACACATCGGTGGAGGGCAAGTCTCTCCAGTGACAACATTTTCGGCTGAAGGTAACCACTTTGTGTTCTGATCATACCACATCACATCGACCTGCGTTAAATGCCGTTTAGGAATGCACTTGCAGACAGAGTGGTGAAAAAGTAGTTTATTTTGTTTCCTAGATTATATCAGTGAACCACTAGATTCCCATCATGCAACACTGTAAAAAAATCACCAATAGCTTTTGAATATCTTAACCTGTCTTATATCACAAATGTATGCGATATGACGAAATACAATCACATTCAGACACACACACACACACACACACACACACACACACAGACAAATGCATGAAACCAATTTATTTATTATCGATAACATCTCACATTCTCTTGTACTTTTGATTTACACCGTTAAAAGAAGGGTTGTAATTCCACCATGGAAAACACAGGGCCATCAGACACCAGTCCAGTTCCACTCCTCACCAGCAGTATTTCCTTTAATCATTTGAACAGGGTGAGGGAGCACAAAGCACACACAAGCTGCATTCAGTAACAATATTCTTATTTGTCTTATAAATAAAAGGCAGATGCTCCCTGGCAGCACAAGGAACTTTGATTGTATTAAAAGGGCATGGGAGACTAACCCATAGAAGCTGCATTTAGTCAATTCGGCATCAAATGCTTACTACAAGGCAGCGATGCTGATGAAATAATGCAAGAGGACACCCTAGTGGACAAAATGCTTACAGCACCTGGTTTTCCCAGGCGGTCTCCCATCCAAGTACTAACCAGGCCCGACCCTGCTTAGCTTCCGAGATCAGACGAGATCGGGCGTATTTTTATTTATTATTATTTATTTTTTTGAAACCAATTGATTTATTATCGATAACATCTCACATTCTCTTGTACTTTTGATTTACACCGTTAAAAGAAGGGTTGTAATTCCACCATGGAAAACACAGGGCCATCAGACACCAGTCCAGTTCCACTCCTCACCAGCGGTATTTCCTGTTATCCAGTTTCCTTCCTCTTCCACCCTTTCTCTCCCCCTCTTCCCCCCGCTTTCCTCTTTCTGTATCCTTCCCTCGTTCTTTCAATCTTTTCCCCATCATCCATGTCCGATATCTCCTCCAAGACCATGTTATCCAGCCAACTCAACTTCTGGACACCCACATCCGTTGTGCTCCCCGTGTTCATCTCCGTCTCTGGTATTGTCATCGTTGTGCTCCCCGTGTTCATCTCCGTCTCATGTATAGCCGTCGTTGTCGTTTCTGTTATTGTCATCAAACTCGAACCCCTCTCTATTTCTTCACCCCCCGAGGTACTTGTTAGTGCTGTGCTTTCCCCCAAAACCTGTGAGTCCCCCGCGCTTCCCCCCAATCCACTCCCCCCCTCCTCCTGAAAACTCCC
>NW_026601693.1:0-38390 GCF_029448725.1 Salvelinus fontinalis
GTGCTACAGGTCAGTGTTCTCTTCTTTTCCTCTGTGGAGGAAGACACCTTCACCTGCAGCTCTGAATGATTCTAATGTATTATTAGAATTAGATATTATATATTACCTGTGACAGTCAGAGTTGTTCCAGGGAAGCTGTACCACCATTCTGCATACTGTGTTTTAAATCTGAACTTGTACTCTTTAGTCCCAAGGTACTCAGCACGACCTGCATACTCTGGCACCGAGCTCAGTATTTTAGGTGCCTCATTACGTTTCTCTTGTATATACCAGTTTGTTTCTGAGACCACATGATAACTTGGATGTTGATATGTGCAGAGCAGTTCCACTGTTGAGCCCTTCACAGCACAGATACTCTGATGGGTGTAAGTCACAATGCAACAGTTCTGATCCCAGAACACCTGAAACAGTAGTAGGCCCATTATTTATTCCATTAGATTCTTCAATTATTATTGCACTCAACAAAAATATTAACGCAACATGCAAATATTTCAAAAATTTTAATACAGTTAATTTATAGAAATCAGTCAATTTAAATAAATGAATTAGGCCCTAGAACATATTCTGGGCGTTCTGCCAAAAGGTCTGAGGGGGTCCTGACGGCCTCCCCCTCATATCTTTACCAAGCACCTACAGGAACCAATGATTGTATGAGATGTCAAATTAATCTCTTCAGAAATAAACAGTTCCCCGACACATGAATATCCACCTACTATTGTTGAAACATTATTCTACATTATTGAATGTCTCTGAAAACCCCCATCCCACACAGCAATAGATCAGCACTCCTACTCCAAGACACTTGATACATGTGGATCCAGAGCTGCATATTATGCTACACAGGTTACCATGGTAATCAGACTTAGTTAACTGTTTGAGAATGGGAGATATATGACTCATTACAATATGTTTTCTATTGAAACTTTATTTAGAGATCTGGAACCGGTGCCAGAGAGGAGGGAGATGAAAGAAAACATTTTTGTGCTTTATGGTGTTTTATCAGTGACCCTGATTGATTGAAGCTCTTGCCACATAGACAGGAGTAAGGTTTCTCTCCTGTGTGTGTGAGCTGGTGTGTAGTCAGGGTGAAATCTCGAGCAAAACTCTTCCCACACTGATCACAGCTATAAGGTCTCTCTCCTGTGTGTATGCGTTGGTGTGTAATCAGGTCTCCTGACTGATTGAAGCTCTTCCCACACTGATCACAGCTATAAGGCTTTTCTCCTGTGTGTATGCGTTGGTGCGTAGTCAGGTGTCCTGACTGATTGAAGCTCTTCCCACACTGATCACAGTTATAAGGCTTCTCTCCTGTGTGTATGCGTTGGTGTTTAGTCAGGTATCTTGAATCATTGAAGCTCTTCCCACACTGATCACAGCTATAAGGCTTCTCTCCTGTGTGTATGCGTTTGTGTGCAATCAGGGATCCTGAATAATTGAAGCTCTTCCCACACTGATCACATCTATAAGGCTTCTCTCCTGTGTGTATGCGTTTGTGTGCAATCAGGGATCCTGAATAATTGAAGCTCTTCCCACACTGATCACATCTATAAGGCTTCTCTCCTGTGTGTATGCGTTGGTGTCTAGTCAGGTGTCCTGACTGATTGAAAGTCTTCCCACATTGATCACAGCTATAAGGCTTCTCTACTGTGTGTTTGTGTTTAGTCTGGGCACCTGACTGATTTAAGTATTTCCCACAATCAAAGCAGGTATAAGGTCCCTCCCCTGAATGAAATCTCAGATGAGATTTTAAGGTTTTAGATGCATGCTCTGGAGTGTGAATTTGCTCATGAATTTTCAAGTCTTGTTTAGCAAAACTCTTCCCACAGTCAAAGCAGCAGTGGTGAGGTTTCTTCCCTATACCTCTATGCTGGTGTTTCTTGAGGTGTTCTGGTCTGGAGAGACTCTTCTCTTTCATGTCAGCATCATGATGTTGTTGAGGCTCCCCAGATAATAAGCCCCTCCCACTAAGAGAGCAACAATTAGGGCTGTCCCCTGTGAAACAAAGACATTGAATAGTTAATTTTGAAAATATGGGTCCATAAACAGATGGGTACTTCCATGAAATTAAGGCCTTTTGCATCCCTTTCATATTTTTCCAGTAGAAATTGTACATCAGTATTACATTTTAAATCTGTTATTAAATAATATTAATGAACACTTGCTAAAGTGACAAAATTCTGAATTGTGACAAGTCCCTCCGTCAACCCTTTGTAACTTCTAGAAAGATTTTTACCCAACTAATTCAATCATTTATCCAAATTTTACCATCATTGAGTACAGTTACAAGCGCAGAATAATACATTAATTGTGAAATCAATTAGCATAAGAGTTTGATTTAAACATTAACATGCTTTGAAAGAACAATTTCCCTAATAAACCTGTTTACATGAACACCTACCTGATGGGACTTTGAAAAACGCTGAAAATTGACAATCAAAATAAACGTTTTGCCACCTCGACTATGTTTTTTTTAAAGCAGTATAACGGTTGTATGTGAAACTATTTCTAAGCTGCATACTTTCAGTTTTTCCTGAACTCACTGGACTCGGTCAAAAGAAGTTAGCTGGCGCTGCTTGTGTTAGAACATACAGATGAAATACACCTCTATAACTCTGATTAAAGTGTTTCATGTCCTAATCATTCTAAAGATTGATCAGAAAACCAGGTGTTTTTAAAGGCGTATGCTTCCTTCTGTTATGACCTTACACCAATTAAGATCAGCAGAGTAAGATGTTTACATGACTAATGCCATACTCAGCCTACTGCCATAATCAGATTAATAGGAAATTATTAGTGTGCATGTAAAGCACTAGTTATTTGGTTACTTTGACAGTCATTTCTGAACATTATTTATTTCATGTAATTAGTGATTCATTTACATCTGTCCCTCATTAAGGTCAATCCATGTTTAATATGGCGAAACTGTTCCTTACATTTTTTGGGGCAAAAGAAACATTAAACGTCAACTCATAGAGTAAAAGCAGGTTTCCTAGTGCTAGTCTTATCGATTCTCTGGTGTTTGAAGAAAACTGAGCAAGTGAACCATTTTACCCAGAAATTGGTATGGTAGAATAATGTTTTTGTGGAGCTAGCATTCAATTTTCACTCCAGTGGAACAAAACTAGCTTCCATTACCCCTGTCATGAGCAAATTTGTGGCTGATTTAAAGGACTATTTCACCATTGTAAACTAGTGGTTTTGTTGTTTTCAGTAGTCCCCTGTTACTTTATTTAGCACTTCCTACAGTATGTACTTTCATATAACCTCTTGAGATGGGGAAACATGTTTTTATGAAGCTGAACATGTGCTCTTCATAACAGAAAGTTAAAATTAGGTGAAATCAAACGTTTTTGGGGGGAACCAAGTTACACTTCTCAAAATTGGGTGGAACTACCAAATATTTTCATCAATATAATTAACCAATTAATTGTTAAAGAAGCAGAGTAATCCACACACCATGGTTTTTACTTAATGAAATCATATCTCCATGACCCTCTTCTCCTCTCTCAGTTCCACTCTGCCCTGGTGTTTTCCTGCAGTCGACCAGAACCAGCAGTAAAGTACAGGGAGGCGGTTGACATGGGGACTCCGGGAGGGTGGAGGGGAACGGGCTAGCTTTGTCCTGTTGACCACAATAAGTTAACAGTTGATCATTAAACCAAATATTGTATTAAGTCAGTCTATACCTCTGATTTAGGTGCATCCCTCATATCTCCTTCCACCTGATATGTTCAATCGTTCACTACAACCCACAAATCTAAGAGCATTGGATTGGTGTGCATGGGCTAGTTTCCACCATATTTCTTATACCAGTCATTTAAAATCAAACAACAAGGAAGAGGAGAAGCAAGAGGATCAAATGGGGGGGGTCACTAGTTACCACAAACCACACCCATTTCTACAACTTATCTTTTTAAATGTGATTTTAACCCTAACCTTAAAAACACTAACGTTATGCCTAACCCTAAATAAATAAAAGTACGTTATAGATGTTCGACATTGTGGCAACTAGTGAAAACACGCATATCTGCCCTCTCATTGGCTATAATGGTCCCATTCTTCCCGAATGCCTTCCAGCTGCGTTGCGTTTCAAACTCAACAACCCTCGGCCCTAAACCCTCAGCCCTTGAATTGCGTTTTACATCCGAGTGTACCTTAAAAATGTCCCTTAACCAAGCGAGGGAGAGTGATGATCGGAGGCAACGTCCTTGGTGGAAATCTTGAAGATTAACTTAAAAACAACCAACCTAAAGCTATCAATGTACCTAGTAAGCCAACGTATCTAGCTAGTGTCGTGGAATTATTGGTCCAATAATGTGGGAAGCTTGTGGAAGGCTACCCGAAACGTTTGACAAAAGTTAAACAATTTAAAGGCAATGATTCCAAATAATAGAGTGTTGGGAATGTGATGAAAGAAATAAAAGCTGAAATAAACAACTTTCTACTATCATTTTGACATTTCACATTCTTAAAATAAAGTGATCATAATTGACCTAAGACAGGGAATTTTTACTTGGATTAAATGTCAGGAATTGTGAAAAACTGAGTTTATATGTATTTGGCTAAGGTGTATGTAAACTTGACTTCAACTGTACCTTCCTAATACAGGTACATGTCTAGTGGTTCCTATCAATGATTAACTAATGAGCATGTCCAATAGCCTTCACAAGACCAGGCTAATGTAACTATCAATGATTAACTAATGTGCATGTGTAACAGTTTAACTTTACGTCCGTCCCCTCGCCCCGACCCGGGCGCGAACCAGGGACCCTCTGCACACATCAACAACAGTCACCCAAGTCTCAGAGCAAGTGACGTCACCGATTGAAAGGCTATTAGCGCGTACCACCGCTAACTAGCTAGCCATTTCACATCCGTTACACATGTCCAATAGCCTTCACAAGACCAGGCATGACCCCGAATGGTTAAGCCTGTATTGACTCAGCTTGCACATACACATTAGTATATGTGTAAGCAGAACCAATGGTTAACCCTATATCGAGTCTGCTGACTACTTCTAAGAAAACAGTATAGGTACTGGAAAGTACCCAACACTAGCACTCCTGTCAGCTAGCTAGCTACAGTTACCCATAGCTGGCTAGCTAGTTTTATAGTTTGGTCATTTATTCCAATACATTTCAGAATTGCACTCCTCACTACAAAACTAAGCCAATTTGCCAACACTAATATATATTTATTTAAATTGCAAACTAGCTTCATATTTTTACTGAGATACCGAAAATGCTGGTTGTTGATTAAATTTGACACTTAGCGGCCACCAGAGTTTGACATGTGACTACAGTTTGCAATGACTTGTGGGTCAAATCAACCCCGCAAGTGACCAAAGTTGTTCACTCGCTCCTTCAAGCTAAATCGAGGGCCAACGTTAGGGAATTAAAAAAAGGTCGGGAAATAAGGATGACAAATATAAATTCTATTTGGACACAGTTCTATTAGAACACACCAAAAACTACACATATCTAGGACTAAATATGAGCAACACAGGTAGCTTTCACATGGCTGTTGTTGATGACACAAGTTTACTGGAGAACTGAGACGAAGTAGAGACTCTGGACAGGGTGGATATTCGTATAATAAAAAGCAGTTTTATTCAGAGGTAAAGATATCTGATACAAACATGCATGGACTCGTTCATTCAGCTCGTAATGAACCTGCAGACAGAGCCCAGATAACCAGATCTACCAGACTCAACCTACTTTCTGTCCTGTATAAAATGTCTATGTATTTCTGTTTTCTGGTTGGTCCTGATCAGGTTGTTGTCTTCTCAGATTGGTCCGGATGAGCTGTGCGTCATCCTTCTGATTCTTGTATCAAAAGTTCTTTGTTACCAAATGTTCAGCTAAAAACAGGAGATTTAGGTGTGTGCGCAGATGTTCCTATCTAATCGGTGTTTATGAAAGGTTTATGTCAGCCCTCTGTCCTCGGTTATGTGTGTGTCTCATTATCTCGTGGGATGCAGACCCAAGCACTCTTGCTCAAGGCCTTCCCTGCCTTATCAGTGTTTATGAATGTTCTGTGTCAGCCATCTGTCTCTGGTGTGTGTGTCTCAGTTTCTGCTTGTGAGTATGTGAGAGAACCTTGTTTAAGAAATAAGTTAGTTATAACAATGTAATAGCAATATGCTTGTGTTATTTACAATGGTATTTCTTACACTGTGAATGAGCTGAGAGACAAAGCAAGAAGAGCATTCTATGCCATTAAAAGGAACATCAAAATTGAAATTCCAATTAGAATCTGGCTCAAAATGTTTCAATCAGTTATAGAACCAATTGCTCTATATGGCAGGGTCCACTCTCTAATAATGAATTCACCAAATGGGACAAACATCCAACTGAAATATTGCATGCAGAGTTTTGCAAGACTGTATTGCAAGTACAAAGAAAAACTCCAAATAACGCATGTAGGGCAGAATTGGGCCAATACCCCCTCCTCACTCGAATAGAAAAAAGAGCCATCAAATTTTACAACCATCTAAAAACAAGTGACCCTAAAACATTCCATCACACAGCTCTACAATGTCAAGAGATGAAACCAGAGAAGAGTCCCCTCAGCCAGCTGGTTCTGAGGCTCAGTTCACCAACCCAAACCAACCCCATAGAGCCTCGGGACAGCCCTCAGAAAATCTGGCCCAACCAAATCATCACAAAACAAAAATAAAAATATATAACCTATTGGAAAGACACCACAAAAAATCAAAGTAAACTTCAATGCTATTTGGCTCTAAACAGACAGTACATGGTGGCAGACTATCTGACCACTGTGACTGATAGAAAACTGAGGAAAACATTGACTAGGTACAGACTCAGTGAGCACCGTGTGGCTATAGAGACCGGTCGTCACAGACAAACCTGGCTGCCCAGAGAGGACAGGCTGTGCTCACTCTGCTCCAGAGGAGAGGTAGAGACAGAGGTCCTACTACACTGTGACAAATACTCAGACCTAAGAGCATATTTCTTTCCCAAAATTATAACTCAATACAAAGAATTTGAAACTATAAAAGATGAAGAAAAAATCAAATATTTATTGGGTGAAAAGC
Organism: Salvelinus fontinalis; assembly: GCF_029448725.1. NCBI lineage: Eukaryota > Metazoa > Chordata > Actinopteri > Salmoniformes > Salmonidae > Salvelinus > Salvelinus fontinalis. The sequence goes on from NW_026601693.1 coordinate 7,058, forward strand.
CAAAATGTGCAGTTTTGGCAGCCAAATATTTTTGGCAGCCACAACCTGAGGGACAGCCAGTGAAAAATGCAAAGTAATATTGATAATATTTCCCATTTAGCTTAGTTTTGTCTTTCATACCAGGTCATATGTCTTCTCAAGTCATATTGACACTGGTCTACTACTGTTGCTTTAATTTATTGTTGTTCTGATTAATATTGTTGTTGTAGTTGTTGATGGTAATCCCATGTCCACTACTACTGTTATTATTGCTGTTGGTCCCACCATTTATTTATATATAAATATATATATATTGTATATATATACATATATATTTGATTTTTATTTTACGATATGTATACTTTGACAATGTAAGTAATAACGAACTTAACATGTCAATAAAGTCAATTGAATTGAATTGAATTAGACCTCCCTAAAATGGCAATCAAACTGCATCCGGTTTCGACGGGGATACGCCCGAGGGAAAAACAACGTGTTTGGATTGCAGCCATTTCTTTTCTTTGTTAGAACGGCCACTTGAATATCTGGTTAAATAATGGCTAATATGTAAGAAATTAGTGAAGGAATGTGAACACTTAGGGAGGAAGGATAGAATTAGGTTAAAGTCACAGATTCCTAAACATGACTGTATGAACTGATTAATTTTGCTGGACCCCAGGAAGAGTAGCTGCTGCGTTGGCAGCTAATGGGGATCCATAATAAATACTGTAATGAAACAAGCTGGGAGCAGGTCTCGAACCCTCGACCTTCTAGCCCGAAGTCCAGCGCGTTATCGAATGCCGCAAAAGAATGCTCGAGCGGCAGAGTCGACATCCGCGCTTATAAACCCAGGGTCGTTACAATACAACTGATATAGTTGTAGGCTACTTTTTAAAATTTAACTAGTTAAGTCCGATATAGAAAAAAAATATTATTTAGAATCACGGCATATGAACAGTGGATTAACTGACTTGTTCAGGGACAGAACGACAGATGTTTACCTTGTCAGCTCGGGGATTCGGTTACTGGCCCAACGCTCTAACCACTAGGCTACCTGCCGCCCCAAACAGAACACAGCAATGTGGAGATTCACAGATGATGAAAACTAAGCCTAGACATTTTACACAACCCAGCAGGCATATACTGTTAAAACCAGACTTACCCAATCCATTGTGGAAGCTACTGTTTCTTTGTATGATATGAACTGTTCGCCGCTAACTGTCCGCGTCAACAATTTGTTGTTTTCTTGTTCTTCTTTAAGGTTTTATGACTACAATTATTGCTGCCACCTACTGTACGGCGGGTGAACTACAAATATCCATCCAAATTATTTACATCGTAGGTAAAGAATTCATGCAGGACATCTCTCCATAATTGTGTCAAATCTTCATGAATTTGTTCCACTATAAATCAGATTCTTTACATGAATACCATTAAAAAAAGATGCAACACTGTTTCTGGGTGGTCATTACAAAAGGTACATCTTGAATGTATCTATTTTTTTAACTTCATGTAGTGGTTGGCAGGGTAATATGTATGAATAATTTTATAATAAACTTCTTTAATTGTGTTAGTAAGTACGTATGTGTGACAACAGATATGATCAGTAAAACGATTCCAATAAGGCATGACATTAGGTATATAGATAGATACAAAATCCTGTTGATACAAGGCAAGTATCGCTCTGTTGTTGAACGGACCAAAAAAAATACAAATCTTTACTACTATTGAGTCAACAGCGGTAATCGAAGGTAGGTTCTGAGGGTCTTAACATGTTCCTGAATAATAAAGCAACACCTGAGGGAATGGAGACTAAAACAATTGTAAATTCTTTAGGCGTTGTAGGGATCTTGTAAAGTGATAAGAATGAGTCATAATGAAGTAAAAGACCCTCTGCATTTACAAGTTGTCTCACCAATAGGATATTATTTCTGAACCAATATTCTAAAAACAAAGATTTATCATTACACAATATGTGCTGATTATTCCAGATATAATATACGTGTGGAGAGAAATTATGCTTCTAAATGAAGGACCATGACTAGAAAACCTGCCGATGAAAAGAAGAGTTTCACTGGAACTTTGTCAATAGCAAACCAACATGAAGTTAAGGCCACCAAAAGTAGAAAAGACATGATGGGGAATGCAGTTCCACATAGAAGTGGGTCTTCTTAGTAAGTGCTTTATCAAATTGATCTTAAAAGTATTATTTAAGGGAGGAATGTCCAGAAATTCAGCCCACCATACTCATAAGTGTTCAATGCAACAGTTTCCTAATGTGACGGTGACGGTTTCTCCACAGAAAGTTAAAAAGCATCTGGTCTGTAGAAAGGGTTTTACATGGAACCCTAAAAAGTTCTACCTGGAACCAAAGAGGTTCTACCTGAAACTCAAAAGGGTTCACCTATGGGGACAGCTGAAGAACCCTTTAAGGTTCTAGATAGCACCTTTATTTCTAAGAGTGTAGTGCTGCTACGCCCACTCTTCTACAACACTTCAACCGTCCAAATAAATGATGTCATGGAGCATCACCATGGCGATGATGATTTGTGAGACATCATTGCATCGACAATCCCCAATAGTGACTTAATGACATTTGGAATTCCTGACATCATTTGTTTGGCTTCTAACTGTTAGAGAGGATGGCTGCATCTGAAATGTCACCTGACAGTATATAGGGAATAGGATGCCATTTCACACACAGACTATGTGTAGGTCTATTCTATTCTGGTGGATGGATGGTGTAATAGACTGCTCCAATTGGCGTAGCGGTCGAAGGCACTGCATCTCAGTGCAAGAGTCGTCACTGTCATCCCTGGTTTGAATCCTTGCTGCATCACATCCGGCCGTGATTGGGAGTCTCATTGGGCGGCATACAATTGGCCCAGCGCCGTTCAGGTTTGGCCGGTGTAGGCCGCCATTGTAAATAAGAATTTGTTCTTAACTGACTTGCCTAGTTAAATAAAGGTAAAACATATATAATTTTTTTTTAAATGAACATGGTAATCTGCCTAGATACAATTATCACTTACCTGATTGGTTATGTTACCCTTTCTATGAGCTTAAAATATAAACACCAACTTGAAAGGTACTGTTCACTTGAATGTTAATCATGTCAGCACGGTGTAACAGCCATTTACAGCATTTTTTGTTCATTTTTCTTCCTCTTCCCCAGTCCACTTAAACTTTTCTTATTTATTTCCCATTAGCTTCACCCGAGTACCCCCTAGTGGCTGGAAAACAACTGTATTAAGCCTCTTACAGTTAATCCTGTGACCTCTGAACTTTGATACGTTGATAGAACGTGCTGCCTCAAACATGCCCCTACTACCATGTTTTGGATTAGTAAAATTTCCCAAATGAGCTCCTCTCTCCTGTCCAGTTGTTATTATTAGTTGTTCTATAGGTGATAAAACCTAAAATACTACAAATGGATTCAAAAGAACAAACGCGTGGATTGTAAATGGAGCAGCCATCCACTGTCAGGAAGAACATACAGAACTTCTGCAGAAGATATTAGCCCAGAGAACAGTAGCGATGGAAAATGGCTACTATGCAAGGCGGACAAGTGGACGAGTACAAAGAATCGTGGGAGGATTTTGAATGCCATCTTGAGATTTTGGAGCTATGGATGTTTGCAAATGACATTAAAGACGACAAGAATGTCAGTGTGTTTCTTTCTGTGATCGGTGCAGAGACATATGGACTATTAATAAATCCTCTTGAGAATACAGGGGGTGCTGTTTCAACTTCGACATTTTGCGTCTCCAAATTAAACTGCCTCGTACTCAATTCTTGCTCGTACAATATGCATATTATTATTACTATTGGATAGAAGACAAATTCTAGTTTCTAAAACCGTTGAAATTATGTCTGTGGGTGGACCAGAACTCAATCTACAGCGAAAATCCTGACATGACTTGCGAAGCTCTGAAACCTAAGCTCTGATCTGGGTTCAGTTTTAAAGCCTGTGTATATGCTATGGCTGGAAATGAACTGCACCCGCCTTCCCCTGGATGTCAGTAACCAATGAGAAGTGGAATGGGCTCTCTCCGTTCTTCTCAGAGTTTATAAAAGGGGATGGAGTGACGTGACCATTCCTTTCGACCGCGCGCCAGGACGCAGGAGGGACATCGGATTTGCATGCTCAAAAGCACTAGTTATCGAACAAAGATATATCCGTCTGTGATTTAATTCGTTATAGGTGTTAGAAACATCATAACGAAGTTATTTGAAACCGATTTATATCAGTTTATGCGAGTATATTGCTAATTTTCTGAATTTTCTTATTATTGAGTTTGAGGAAATGGACATGTGTGTGCGACAGAGCTACTGTTATCAGCTCATTCTAAAGGTGAAGGGGACGTTTTACAACAAAGCAACCATTCTTTTGGAGAAAGGACACTTTGCCCAAGATACTGATGGAAGCTCGACCAAAAGTAAGAACTATTTATGATGTTATTTCGTATTTATGTGGAAAAATGTAATCGTGTTTGATCAGCATGTTTGCAGGCACTGGTCTGGCTGCAACGCATACTATATGTCTAGTAACGTTAATTTTAAAAATCCACGACAGCGATTGCATTAAGAACTAATTTATCTTTCAATTGGTGTCCAACTTATATTTTTTAGTCAAGTTTATGAATAGTTTTTTTTATTATAATAGGCGCTAATCCAAGATGGCGCCGGCTGGAATGCATGCAATGTTTTGACAGATTACATCGATTTATGCTGCTAAATATGCACATTTTCGAACAAAAGCTATATGCATTGTGTAATATGATGTTACAGGACTGTCATCTGAAGAATTCTGAGAAGGTTAGTGAACAAATTAATATATTTTGGTGGCGATAACGATATCGCCCCTTTTGCATGGATTCAATGCTGGGGTGATGTTAGCTCATGTGGTATGCTAATATAACGATTTATTGTGTTTTCGCTGTAAAACACTTAGAAAATCTGAAATATTGTCTGGATTCACAAGATGTTGGGCTTTCATTTGCTGTAGGCTGTGTATTTTTCAGAAATGTTTTAAGATGAGTAATTATTTATTTGACGTTGGTCTCTGTAATTATTCTGGCAGCTTCGGCACAATTTCAGATTGTAGCTGCAATGTAGAACTGTGATTTATACCTGAAAAATGCACATTTTTCTAAAAAAAACCTATGCTATACCATAAATATGTTATCAGACTGTCATCTTATGAAGTTGTTTCTTGGTTAGTGGCTATATATATCTTTATTTAGTCGAATTAGTGATAGCTTCTGATGGAGTAAAAAAATGGTGGTGTAAGAAAAGTGGTGTCTTTTGCTAACGTGGTTAGCTAATAGATTTACATATTGTGTCTTCCCTGTAAAACATTTTAAAAATCAGAAATGATGGCTGGATTCACAAGATCTGTATCTTTCATCTGGTGTCTTGGACTTGTGATTTAATGATATTTAGATGCTTGTATTTACTTGCGACGCTATGCTAGGCCATGCTAGTCAGCTTTTTTACTGTGGGGGGTGCTCCCGGATCCGGGATGAGTACCAAGTAAAAGCTAAAAGAGACTGATCACACCTGATACACCAAGTACTTTGCAGTACTTGGTGTATGGCCAGGCACGACTCCATGGCCAGGCACGACTCTAACACCATCATTAAGTTTGCAGACGACAACAGTGGTATTCCTGATCACCGACAACGACGAGACAGCCTGTAGGGAGGAGGTCAGAGACCTGACCGGGTGGTGCCAGAATAACCACCTATCCCTCAACGTAACCAAGACTAAGGAGATGATTGTGGACTACAGGAAAAGAAGGACCGAGCACGCCTCCATTCTCATCGACGGGGCTGTAGTGGAGCAGGTTGAGAGCTTCAAGTTCCTTGGTGTCCACATCACCAACAAACTAGAATGGTCCAAACACACCAAGACAGTCGTGAAGAGGGCACGACAAAGCCTATTCAGAGGAAGGCCCAGAAAAATTGACAAAGACCCCAGGCACTCCGGTCTCAGACTGTTCTCTCTACTACCGCATGGCAAGTGGTACCGGAGTGCCAAGTCTAGGACAAAAAGGCTTCTCAACAGTTTTTACCCCCAAGCCATAAGACTCCTGAACAGGTAATCAAATGGCTACCCGGACTACATACTACCTCAATTGGCCCGACCAACCAGTGCTCCCGCACATTGGCTAACCGGGCTATCTGAATTGTGTCCTGGCATCCACCACCCGCCTATCCCTCTTTTTACGCTACTGCTACGCTCTGTTCATCATATATGCATAGTCACTTTAACCATATCTACATGTACATACTACCTAAATCAGCCTGACTAACCGGTGTATATAGCATCGCTACTGTTATTTTTCACTGTCTTTTTACTGTTGTTCTAATTTCTTTACTTACCTATTGTTCACCTAATACCTTTTTGCACTATTAGTTAGAGTCTGTAAGTAAGCATTTCACTGTAGGGTTGTAAAGAACCTGTTGTATTCGGCACACGTGACAAATACACTTTGATTTGATTTGGAGTATGAGGAACTGAAGCTAGTGTTGCTAACTCACTCCAAACCAAAACCTCTGGTGATTGCGGAGCAATTTAATTTGAAAAAACGTAAGGAGAGTATGTGTCTGATTATGCGTTAGCTTTGCGATAGCTGTCAGCTAATTGTGTTTTTGGTCCATATCTAGGAAAGGCATTGAGAGATCAGTTTGTAAGTGGACTGTGCTCTGAAGCTTTGCAGCACAAGATGCTAGCAGAGAAGGATCTAACATTCAGAAAGGCATGTGAGATGGCATAATCAATGGAGTTAGCTTCCAAGAAAAGTAAATGCAGTGAATAAAAATGCTAAAACATTTCCCAGGAGAGGAAAAGGACAGTTCAAGGGCAGGAATGACAATGGAGAGAAACAGTATAAAAATAATGACACAAGGCAAGAGAATTCTGGTCAGCAACTGTCGGGTTAGGTTCCTTGTTCCTTGTCAATCATTGGCTTATTGGTGAAATCAGCAGTCAGATAAATGTATTCTTTAAGTGAACCAATCGAACCTTTATTAATGCAATTGAAGACAGATGTTAACAATGGGAACTCAGCATGTGTGTCTGAGTAAGTTCTGCAACCAATCAAAGGGTGCAGCTGATTATATACCTGTGATCACTCCCTGGTGGTGTGATCACCTACATCAATGTATATGTGCAGCAATAAGCTGAGGTTACCTGATAAGGTAACCTAGTACAGTAGCTTCTCGGAATTCTAAGTATCATTAGAATTTTCCACTGTCAGACGAGATCAAAGTGTCAAAACCAGACATTGTTTACATCTCAGCTCTGTACGTTGTTCCGGTCTGACTCAAGCCTAGCCTGCAGGCACATTCTTTCAACAGCGAGAGCATAACCACAAAGACTAATATAGATGCTTGTGCAACGTATAGTGTCAGAGTTTTAGACACACAGCAACAGTATCTATTATAAGGCCTGCAGCAGAACATATGAATATTAAGGTCCCCTTAATCACTAATGGGGAGGGTCTCGGAGACCCTTCCCCTACACAACCATGCTACAGGTGTAGAGGAAAACATTCTGCTCATGGTTGAAGACTAAAAAATGAGAAATGCATGTCTGTTCTAAAGTTGGACACATTGCCTCTGCATGTAGGAACCGCAGAGCAGGACAGAAACAGTATGTTGATGCTGCTGAGAGCAATGCAAGAGTAAGGAGGATGATTCAAATCAAATCAAATTGTATTTGTCACGTGCTGAAAACCACAGGTGTAGTAAAACTTACAGTGAAATGCTGAATACAACAGGTGTAGTAAAACTTACAGTGAAATGCTGAATACAACAGGTGTAGTAAACCTTACAGTGAAATACTGAATACAACAGGTGTAGTAAACCTTACAGTGAAATACTGAATACAACAGGTGTAGTAAACCTTACAGTGAAATACTGAATGCAACAGGTGTAGTAAACCTTACAGTGAAATACTGAATACAACAGGTGTAGTAAACCTTACAGTGAAATACTGACTTACAAGCCCTTAACCAACAGTGAAGTTGTAAGAAAAATGAATGTTAAGTAAAAAAAATAGAACAAATAATGAAGGAGTAGCAGTAAAATAACATTAGTGAGGCTATATACAGGGGGTACCGGTACAGAGAATCAATGTGCAGGGGCACCGGTTGGTTGAGGTAATTGAGGTAATATGTAAATGTAGGTAGAGTTAAAGTGACTATGCATAGATAGTAAACAGAGTAGCAGCAGCGTAAAGGGGGTCAATAGTCTGGGTAGCCATTTGATTAGCTGTTCAGGAGTCTTATGGCTTGAGGGTAGAAGCTGTTAAAAAGCCTTTTGGACCTAGACATGGCGCTCCGGTACCGCTTGCCGTGCGGTAGCAGAGAGAACAGTCTAAGACTAGTGTAGCTGGAGTCTTTGACCATTTTTAGGGCCTTCCTCTGACACCGCCTGGTATAGAGGTCCTGGATGGCAGGAAGCTTGGACCCAGTGATGTACTGGACTGTACGCACTACCCTCTGTAGTGCCTTGCGGTCGGAGGCCGATGGTGCAGCTATAGAACATTTTGAGGTTCAGAGGACCCATGCCGAATCTTTTCAGTCTCCTGAGGGGGAATAAGATTCAAAGTTGTTTGAATTGTATACAGTTTACACTACTTCCAATGGGAAAAAGGGCGTTACAATGAATGTGACATTGGATGTAAAGGATTTGGACATGCAGTTAGACACAGAGGCCGCTGTCTCTCTGGTCTCGGATCTGTGTTACCATGATGCTCTGACTCACCTGCCGTTAAAGAAAACGCAGTGAGAAAATTCCTTTGCTGGGTGAGACGATTCCTTTGCGAGGTGAGAACTTTCCTTTGCGAGGTGAGAACATTCCTTTACGAGGTGATAATCGACAGCCATTCAAAGTGGTTGGAAGTTTTTCACATAACTTCAATGACGTCAACGAACTTCATCGAAAACCTGCTGTTTGCAGCCTATGGATTGTGATAAATTGTCTCTGATAATGGACCCCAGCTGGTCTCTTCAGATTTCTAACAATTCCTAAAAAACAATGGAATCAAGCAGACCCTTCCTGCTTACCATCCTGCCTCGAATGGTGCAGCAGAGAGGTCAGTCCAGATAGTAAAGCGAGCTCTGAAAAAAAACATTTGAGGACAATAGACAATCTACTGTCTTTCTCAAGCATCGCTGAGCCAATGTTCCGCAGTACCCCCCCCCCCCCCCCCCCCCCACAGAGTCACATGTCGGACCCCTGCTGAGCTCTTCCTGCCTGAAGCGCTAGATCAGAACACTATTCAACCTACTCTGACCTGACTTAGCTAAAACAGTGGAAGAAAAACATGCCAAACAAAAGAAACACCATGACCATGGTAGACTACACCTTTGAGTTTTCCAGGAGGAAGAACAAGTGTGACAGGGAAAGAGAAATGGATTCAGGCGACAGTAATCTGGAGACTGGGACCTGTGATTTACCTCATTCAGGACGGAAAGAGAAAACATTTAAATCATTGTGTAGATTTATTGTTTGGCCTCATTAAATAAAGCTGATTATATTGTGTTATTTAATACATGGAGCGTACTAAGTGAAATCAAGCACGGGCACATATTTTTGTTTAAAAAGGGATGATTTAACCCAGAATCATTCTCATGATAAATGATATTGATTTAAAAAAACATTTTACTAAAAATCAAAACAATTACAATGTTAATTGCATGATGTGTATGAAGGGCCCGATTCAGACTTGAGATATGTAGATGTAACATGGACTTAAGTCAATAAAATGTGGACATTAGGCAATATTTTGGGACTTAAGTCGATGTTAAGTCCTTTACTATAGGGTGTATAGTCTTGTGCATTAATGAAGTTACAGAAATTATTTCCCAGTTTGTTGTGCCATGACCCATGACACCCTACAACATTATGGGCAGCATTTTCCTCTCGCTAAAACACACGCAAAGAGCTAAAACAAAACCTGCACAATGACGAGTTGGTACATTATCTTGCTCCCATTCAGATATACAAAGCAAAGCTTTAAGCCGTAGCTCAGTCTCAAGCCATGAGCCTGCGACCCATGTAGAAATTGTCCAAGACCTATATTATATATAATATATATATTATATCAAACCCTATAGTAGACTCTATAGTATACTATATTAAACGCTACAGTATACCCTATAGTACATGCTATGGAGGTTGGCTTAAAACTTCTTATGGCTGCATCCTGCTACCGGGATCGATATGACAGCAGCCAGAGAAAGTGCCGGGGGCCAAATTCAAACAACAGAAATCTCATAATTAAAATTCCTCAAACATACATGTGTCTTATATAATTTTAAAGGTATTCTTGTTGTTAATCCCACCAAAGTGTCCGATTTCAAATATGCTTTTCAGCGAAAGCACTACAAATGATTAAGTTAGGTCACCATCAAACCACAATAATCACAGCCATTTTTCCAGCGAAAGATAGCAGTCAGAAAAAGCAGAAATAGAGATAAAATGAATCACTAACCTTTGATTATCTTCATCAGATGACACTCATATGACTTCATGTTACACAATACATGCATGTTTTGTTTGATAAAGTTCATATTTATAACAAAAAATCTGAGTTTACACTGGCGCGTTACATTCACTAGTTCCAAAAACATCAAATGATTTTGCATAGCCACATCGTTTCAACAGAAATTCTCATCATAAATGTAGATGATAATACAAGTTATACACATGGAATTATAGATATACCTCTCAATGCAACCGCTGTCAGATTTAAAAAAAACTTTACGGAAAAAGCAAATCATGCAATAATCTGAAACGGAGCTCAGAACAATAGCCAAATTAGCCGCCATGTTGGGGTCAACAGAAACCAGAAAATACATGATAAATGTTTCCTTACCTTTGATGAACTTCATCAGAATGCAGTCCTATGAATCCCAGGTCCACAATAAATGCTTGATTTGTTCGATAATGTCTGTTATTTATGTCCAATTAGCTACTTTGGTTAGCGCTTTTGGTAAACAATTCCAAAGTCACAAAGCGCCTCCACTATAACGTGACGAAATGTCCAAAAGTTCCGTAACAGTCAGTAGAAACATGTCAAACGATGAACTGAATCAATCTTTAGAATGTTGTTAACATACATCTTGAATAACGTTCCAACCGGAGAATTAGATTGACTTCAGAAGAGCGGTGGAACAGACGTCCTCCTCATGTGAAGATGCATGGTGAATGCGTGATCAGCTCGTGGCAGTGATTACTCATTCCTGTCTCCTTCGGCCCCCCTTCACATTAGTCATCAGACAAAGTTCTGTTGACTGTCGACATCTAGTGGAAGCCGTAGGAAGTGAAAACTCATCCATATCTCGCTGTAATTTCATTGAGAGCTTGGTTGAAAATCTGCCACCTCAGAAAAAATTCAAACAGGAAGTGGAACTTCTCAGGTTTTTGCCTGCCATATGAGTTCTGTTATACTCACAGACATAATTCAAACAGTTTTAGAAACTTCAGAGTGTTTTCTATCCAATATGAATAATAATATGCATATATTAGCAACTGGGACTGGGGAGCAGGCCGTTTAATATGGGCACCTCTGTGCACCTTTCATCCAAGCTACTCAATACTGCCCCTGCAGCCATAAGAAGTTAATTAAGTGTTATTACCTTAAAAATTCAAGTGCAGTATGCCTGTCCATAATGCAACTTTGCTTGAAACTTCTTGTGTTCAGAGTGCATCCAAAATGGCACTTATTCCTTACATAGTGCACTAGAGGGAACAAGGTACCATTTGGAACATTTCTACATCTGGTGAAATGTCTAATTGTTCTGTTGTAGTATCACAGAACAATGACACAGATATTTCACCGGATGTAGAAATGTGAAGCATCCGCTTGGCGTTTCCAAATATGGTAGTGAGAGGAAGCCCATCCTGAATTCAGGTCTTGTTGTGTTCAGGTCTGTTGATTGTGGTCTTTTTGGTTCTGGGTTTGTTGACTGTGGTATATAGCACAGAGGGGTCCTCCCAAGCTTCTTGTGCCGGAGGTCTGATATTTATTTATTTTTGTTGAACCTTTATTTAACTAGGCAAGTCAGTTAAGAACAAATTCTTATTTACAATGACGGCCTACCCCGGACGACGCTGGGCCAAATGTGCGCCGCTCTATGGGACTCCCAATGACGGCCGGATGTGATACAGCCTGGATGAAAGGAGATGCAACATGTCATCAATCTTCAATTCTGGGGTCTCATTTTAAGTCATCATGTAGATGTTAATACATTTAAACCAAACAACTGTTGGTCTGCATAACATAGAAGTGTTGTATGCATTCCTAACTGTCAAGCACACGTACCATCTAATTAAAAGATTATCTGAGATGTAATGATTGACTCGTCATCCTCTTTCTTGGGTTGGTGCAGTTGGACGGGAGTACAGAGGCACTTCCTGGTTATTAAGAGAGGTGGACATTGGTGTAGTGAACGTCACCCTGCTCGTCTGGGCCATGGCCATGCCTGAGACGTTGTCATAAACTGGACTGAGTCTCCCTGGAGGAGAAAAGACAGATCAATATACCTTGGGACTATTCATTGGTTCCACTGTGCCAGGCAAGATTAATCAAGCACTGATAAAAAAGTTTGAGGTACATTTTGACCTCAACTCACCTGTCCATTCCCTGCTGTGACCCATGTCAGATTTGGAGGCTTTCTTCATGTTTTTTTACACAAATGAATGAATCAGTCATTGAATAACAATCACGTTGATAAATCAAACTGATAAAGTGAAAGATAAGTCTTTAGAAAGATGCTCACCTGAACCACATGAAGCCAGAGAGACAGAGGATGAGAACCACAACTACATTTCCTATAGCAGCATTCTTCTGTATGTCCCATCAGCTGCACTAAAACCTGGTAAAGGGTTTTACAATAAATATGTCTAGATCTTTTTGGAGCATACTTATTCCAGAAGAGACCTCTGGTCCAAATAAAAAACAACATATAAAAGAAGTGAGAAGCAGATAATGGATTAGACACCTTCTATTGTTGAAACATTATTCTACATTATTTAATGGATAATATGAGTTATTTAAATAAGATACAGCTCTGAACACCCCACTCCACCACACACACACAGCACTCCTACACCAATATGCTTGATACTTATGGATCCAGAGCTGCATATTATGCTACACAGGTTACCATGGTAATCAGACTTAGTTAACTGATAGAGAATGGGAGTTGGATGACTCTTCACAAGATGTTTTCTATTAAACTTTATTTAGGGATCTGGAACCGGTGCCGGAGAGGAGGGAGATGAAAGACGACATGTTTGTGCTTTCTGGTGGTTTTTCAGTGATGCTGAATGAGCAACGCTCTTTCCACATAGACAGGAGTAAGGCTTCTCTCCAGTGTGTATTCACTGGTGTGTTGTCAGGTTGAAATCTAGAGCAAAACTCTTTCCACACTGATCACAGCTATAAGATTTCTCTCCTGTGTGTATTCGCTGGTGTATAGTCAGGTCTCCTGAATGACTGAAGCTCTTCCCACACTGATCACAGCTATAAGGCTTCTCTCCTGTGTGTATGCGTTGGTGTAGTCAGGTGGTCTGATTTCCTGAAGCGCTTCCCACACTGATCACAGCTATAAGACTTTTCTCGAGTGTGTATGCATTGGTGTGTAGTCTGGGCTCCTAATTGATTGAAGTGTTTCCCACAATCAAAGCAGGGGTAAGGGCTCTCCCCTGTATGAATTCTCTGATGAGATTTTAAGGTTTTAGATGCAGCGAAACTCTTCCCACACTGAGAGCAGTGGTACGGTTTCACACCGGTGTGAATCCACTGGTGAAATTTAAATTCCTTCTGTTTAGCAAAACTCTTCCCACAGTCAGAGCAGCAGTGGTGAGGTTTCTTCCCTATACCTCTATGCTGGTGATTCTTGAGGTGTTCTGATCTGGAGATACTCTTCTCTTTCATGTCAGCATCATGATGATGTTGAGGCTCCCCAGATGATAAGCCCCTCTGTTACGCACGCCTCTATAAGAGGGAACGCAACTCCCTGCTACAACTCAACTCTCTGAAGTGCAAGAGGTATGGACTGTAGGTGCGAGTAAGGATGACACAAAAGCAGATTTTACCGTTTACTAGGATTTATTTCCTACACGGTAATATGGGGAAAAGGGGCTGGACGGAACCAAAGCAAAGAAAGTAAATATCAAAGCTCCCCCTCTCCTATCTAACCTGCCTACCCACTTAACTTACCTAACTTGCACCACCTGGTGCCCTAACCAAAATACAGGGGGTGGTCCGCCCAGGTCTTACCTAGTGTGCCTAGACAGTAAATATACTACGGGTATATGTATGCCCGCGGGCCTCTTGCCTAAGCACTCCCAAAGTGCCTTCTCCTTCCCCCCTGGGAACAAATGAAACAGAATAATTATTAACAATTTCAAACACTCAGAAACACAGGACATAGCAAAGCTGCTACCAACAACAACTAACACAGTACATAACACTTTCTGATACACAACCAACACTATATCACAATCTAATTCTCCAGCAAGGATCTCAGCCTGCCTATCATCTCTCTCTCTCTCTAATGATCTCTCCAAAATGTTCAATTCTATCTCTGATCTCTTCTCCTTCTCTCTCTAATGATCTCTCCAAAACATTCAATCTCCCTCTAATCTCTCCTCTTTTCTCTCTCTTCTGAACAGAACACTGGCTTTTATATCTTCAGGTGGCAATGGTGATTAGAGTCAGCTGCTTCTTGACGAGGGGGCGGGGCCAGCTCTCCAATCATCAATTAGCTGCTTGGGGAGTTTTCAGGAATCTATCTCCTGAAACACACTCAAACACTCAAATACAAAAGCTACAACACAGAAACTGGGGAACGTAACACCCTCCTACTGAGAGAGCAACGATTAGGGATGTTCCCTGTGAAACAAAGACATTGAATAGTTAGGTTTTGCAAATATGTGTAACGATTGTTCTCCTCCTCGTCTGAGGAGGAGCATGGATCGGACCAAAACGCAGCGTGTTGTGAAGACATAATTACTTTATTTAAACAAGACGAACACGAAGCACACTTGATAGATTACAATACAATAAACGACGTAGACCGACCTGAACATGAAAACTTACAAAAAACACGAAGAACGCACGAACAGGAACAGACTAGACAAACGAAACAGTCCCGTGTGGTACATACACTGACACGGAAGACAATCACCCACAAACAAAGTGAGAACAGCCTACCTTAATATGGTTCTCAATCAGAGGAAATGTAAAACACCTGCCCCTGATTGAGAACCATATCAGGCAAATACAATTAACCCAACATAGAAACACATAACATAGAATGCCCACCCAGCTCACGTCCTGACCACTTAAACACATACTAAACAAAGGAAATAAGGTCAGGAACGTGACAGTACCTCCCCCCCCCCCTCAAGATGCGGACTCCGGCCGTAAAACCTGAACCTATAGGGGAGGGTTTGGGTGGGCATCTGTCCACGGTGGCGGCTCTGGCTCTGGACGTTGTCCCCACCCCACCATAGTCAATCCCCGCTTCCGTAGCTTCCTCCCAATGGCCACCCTCCAAATTAACCCACCTGGATTAAGGGGCAGCTCCGGACTGAGGGGCAGCACCGGACTGAGGGGCAGCTCCGGACTGAGGGGCAGCTCCGGACTGAGGGGCAGCTCCGGACTGGCTGACGGCTCTGGCGGCTCATGGCTGGCGGACGGCTCTGGCGGCTCATGGCTGGCGGACGGCTCTGGCGGCTCATGGCTGGCGGACGGCTCTGGCGGCTCATGGCTGGCGGACGGCTCTGGCGGCTCATGGCTGGCGGACGGCTCTGGCGGCTCATGGCTGGCGGACGGCTCTGGCGGCTCATGGCTGGCGGACGGCTCTGGCGGCTCATGGCTGGCGGACGGCTCTGGCGGCTCATGGCTGGCGGACGGCTCTGGCGGCTCATGGCTGGCGGACGGCTCTGGCGGCTCCCGGCTGGCGGACGGCTCTGGCGGCTCCCGGCTGGCGGACGGCTCTGGCGGCCCCCGTCTGGCGGACGGCTCTGGCGGCCCCCGTCTGGCGGACGGCTCTGGCGGCCCCCGTCTGGCGGACGGCTCTGGCGGCCCCCGTCTGGCGGACGGCTCTGGCGGCCCCCGTCTGGCGGACGGCTCTGGCGGCCCCCGTCTGGCGGACGGCTCTGGCGGCCCCCGTCTGGCGGACGGCTCTGGCGGCCCCCGTCTGGCGGACGGCTCTGGCGGCCCCCGTCTGGCGGACGGCTCTGGCGGCCCCCGTCTGGCGGACGGCTCTGGCGGCCCCCGTCTGGCGGACGGCTCTGGCGGCCCCCGTCTGGCGGACGGCTCTGGCGGCCCCCGTCTGGCGGACGGCTCTAGCGGCCCCCGTCTGGCGGACGGCTCTAGCGGCCCCCGTCTGGCGGACGGCTCTAGCGGCCCCCGTCTGGCGGACGGCTCTAGCGGCCCCCGTCTGGCGGACGGCTCTAGCGGCCCCCGTCTGGCGGACGGCTCTAGCGGCCCCCGTCTGGCGGACGGCTCTAGCGGCCCCCGTCTGGCGGACGGCTCTAGCGGCTCCCGTCTGGCGGACGGCTCTGAAGGCTCAGGACAGACGGGCGGCTCTGAAGGCTCAGGACAGACGGGCGGCTCTGAAGGCTCAGGACAGACGGGCGGCTCTGAAGGCTCAGGACAGACGGGCGGCTCTGAAGGCTCAGGACAGGCGGGCGGCTCTGAAGGCTCAGGACAGACGGGCGGCTCTGAAGGATCAGGACAGACGGGCGGCTCTGAAGGCTCAGGACAGGCGGGCGGCTCTGAAGGCTCAGGACAGACGGGCGGCTTTGAAGGCTCAGGACAGACGGGCAGCGCAGGCGGCGCTTGGCAGACGGACAGCTCAGACGGCGTTGGGCAGACGGGCAGTTCAGGCGCCGCTGGGCAGATGGCAGACTCTGGCCGGCTGAGGCACACTGTAGGCCTGGTGCGTGGTGCCGGAACTGGAGGTACCGGGCTAAGGACACGCACCTTAAGGCTAGTGCGGGGAGCAGCAACAGGACGCACAGGAGGCTTGGTGCGTGGTGCCGGAACTGGTGGTACCGGGCTGGAGACACGCACCATAAGGCTAGTGCGTGGAGGAGGAACAGGGCTCTGGAGACGCACAGGAGGCTTGGTGCGTGGTGCCGGAACTGGTGGTACCGGGCTGGAGACACGCACCATAAGGCTAGTGCGTGGAGGAGGAACAGGGCTCTGGAGATGCACAGGAAGCCTGGTGCGTGGTGTTGGCACTGGTGGTACTGGGCTGGGGCGGGGAGGTGGTGCCAGATATACCGGACAGTGCAGGCGTACTGGCTCCCTTGAGCACCGCGTCTGCCCAACCTTACCTGGTTGTATGCTCCCCGTAGCCCGACCAGTGCGGGGAGGTGGAATAACCCGCACTGGGCTGTGTTGGCGAACCGGGGACACCATGCGTAAGGCTGGTGCCATGTATGACGGCCCGAGGAGACGCACTGGAGACCAGACGCGTTGAGCCGGCTTCATGGCACCTGGCTCAATGCCCAATCTAGCCCGACCAGTGCTGGGAGGTGGAATAACCCACACCGGGCTATGCACACGTACAGGAGACACCGTGCGCTCTACCGCATAACATGGTGTCTGCCCGTACTCTCGCTTCCCACGGTAAGATCGGGAAGTTGGCACAGGTCTCCTACCTGACTTCGCCACACTACCCTTTATCCCCCCCCCCCCCCCAAGAAATTTTTGGGCTTGACTTACAGGCTTCCTACCGCGTCGTTGTGCTGCCTCCATTCGCCGGTATCCCTCCTCACACTGCGCCAGAGAATCCCAGGCGGGCTCCGGCCTTCTCCCCGGGTCGATCGCCCACCTGTCGATCTCCTCCCACGTAGTGTAGTCCAGATTTTGCTCCTGCTTCCGTGTTTCCTCCTCATACCGCCGCCTCTCGGCTTTAGCTGCCTCCGGCTCTTCACGAGGGCGGCGATATTCTCCAGGTTGTGCCCATGGTCCTTTACCGTCCAGTATTTCCTCCCATGTCCAGAAATCCTGCGATCGCTGCTGCTGCTTTCTCCCACGCTGCTTGATCCTTGGTTGGTGGGTGATTCTGTAACGATCGTCTAAGTCGTCCTCCTCATCGGATGAGGAGAGGCGAGAAGGATCGGACCAATATGCGGCGTTGGTTGAAGACATAATGAATTTATTTAAACAAGACAAACACGAAGCACACTTGATAGATTACAAAACAATAAACGACGTAGACCGACCTGAACATGAGAACTTACAAAAACACGAAGAACGCACGAACAGGAACAGACTAGACAAACGAAACAGTCCCGTGTGGTACATACACTGACACGGAAGACAATCACCCACAAACAAACAGTGAGAACAGCCTACCTTAATATGGTTCTCAATCAGAGGAAACTTAAAACACCTGCCCCTGATTGAGAACCATATCAGGCAAATACAATTAAAACTTCTACTTGCTACGCATCCCGGATCCGGGAGCACCCCCCACAGTAAAAAAGCTGACTAGCATAGCCTAGCATAGCGTCAGAAGTAAATACTAGCATCTAAATATCATTAAATCACAAGTCCAAGACACCAGATGAAAGATACACATCTTGTGAATCCAGACATCATTTCTGATTTTTAAAATGTTTTACAGGGAAGACACAATATGTAAATCTATTAGCTAACCACGTTAGCAAAAGACACCACTTTTTTTACTCCACCGGTTTTTACTCCATCAATAGCTATCACAAATTCGACCAAATAAAGATATATATAGCCACTAACCAAGAAACAACTTCATAAGATGACAGTCTGATAACATATTTATTGTATAGCATATGTTTTTTTAGAAAAATGTGCATATTTCAGGTATAAATCACAGTTCTACATTGCAGCTGCAATCTGAAATAGTGCCGAAGCTGCCAGAATAATTACAGACACCAACGTCAAATACCTAATTACTCATCTTAAAACCTTTCTGAAAAATACACAGCGTACAGCAAATGAAAGCCCAACATCTTGTGAATCCAGCCAATATGTCAGATTTTTTAAGTGTTTTACAGCGAAAACACAATATAGCATTATATGAGCTTACCACAATAGCCAGAATCACAACCGCATTTACCAGCAGTAAATGTTAGCGATCGTAACAACCCAGCAAAAGATATATAATTTTACTAACCGTGATATACTTCATCAGATGACAGTCCTGTAACATCATATTACACAATGCATATAGGTTTTGTTCGAAAATGTGCATATTTAGCAGCACAAATCATGGTTATGCAATGTAATCAGTAAAAACATTTAATGCATTCTGGCCGGCGCCATCTTGGAAAGGCACCTAATCTAATCAATAAGTAATCGTAAACTTGACTAAAAAATACAGGTTGGACAGCAATTGAAAGATGCATTAGTTATTAATGCAACCGCTGTGTTAGATTTTTAAAATTAACGTTACTAGACATACAGTGTGCGTTACAGCCAGACCAGTGCTGCAATTAATGGCGGACAAATACTTTTACATTTTTCCACAGAACAACGAATTAACATCATAAATAGTTCTTACTATTAGTTGAGCTTCCATCAGAATCTTGGGCAAGGTGTCCTTTGTCCAAAAGAATCGTTGCTTGGTTGTAAAACGTCCTCTTCAACTTCGGAATTAGCAGCTAACAATAGCTATGTGGCACAGACATGCCCAAATCCTCAAAACGCAATACTAAGGAAATTCCGAAAATAGCAATATACTCGCATAAACTGATATAACTTGGTTTAAAATAACTTCGTTATGATGTTTCTAACACCTATATCGAATTAAATCACAGACGGATATATCTAAGGCCGATAACGAGAGCTTTTGAGCATGCCATCCTGATGTCCTCCTTTGCGTCTTGACGAGCGTCGAAAAGAGCGGACCTTCCATGCCATGGCCTTTTATAAGGTCTGAGAGCTACGTAGAAACTCCATTCCACTTCTCATTGGTTACTGACATCCAGGGGAAGGCACGTGCAGTTCATGTCGACCCATAGGATACATACAGAGCTTTAAACTGATCTGAGAACAGAGCCTCGTTTTCAGACCTTCGCAGTTCCTGTCATGAATTTCGCTGCAGAAAGAGTTCTGGTTCACCCACAGACATAATTCAAACGGTTTTAGAAACTAGAGATTGTTTTCTATCCAACAGTAATAATAATATGCATATTGTACGAGCAAGAATTGAGTATGAGGCAGTTTAATTTGGAGACGATATTTTCCAAAGTGGAAACAGCACCCCCTGTAGTGAGAAAAGGTTAACCCAACATAGAAACACATAACATAGAATGCCCACCCAGCTCACGTCCTGACCACTTAAACACATACTAAACAAAGGAAATAAGGTCAGGAACGTGACAATATGGGTCCATAAACAGATGGGTCGTTCCATGAAATGAATACCCTTTGCATTCCTTTGATTTTTTTCCAGTAGAAATTGTGCACCAATATTGATTTTTAAATCTCTGTTATATTAAATAGTGCTCTTTAATAATGAACACATGGAGAATTCGACTAATCAGATTATTATGAATAAAGACTTTCTAAAGTGACAAGTTTCTGCATTGTGACAAGTCCCTCCGTCAACCCTGTGTCACTTCTAGAAAGATTTTAACCCATCTAATACAATAATTTATCCAAGTTTTACCAACGTTGAGTAAAGTTACATGCGCAGAATTATATGATTATTGTAAATAGTCAATTAGTATACGAGTTTGATTTAAATGTTGACATGCCCTGAAAGAACAATTTCCTTAATAAACCTGTTTACATGAACACTTCTGAAATCAGGCTACTTGAAAATGGCCAATCCAAATAAACATTCTACCACAGCGACCATGTTATTTTTTTGAAGCATATTTAATTCTGAGTTATGACAAATTTAGTTTGTATGTGAAAACTATTTCTAAGCTGCATACTTTCAGTTTTTCCTGAACTCACTGGACTCGGTCAAAAGAAGTTAGCTGGCGCTGCTTGTGTTAGAACATGCAGATTAAATACACCTCTATATCTGATTAAAGTGTCTACATGTCCTAATCATTCTAAAGATTGTTCAGAAAACCAGGTGTTTTTAAAGGCGTATGCTTCCTTCTGTTATGACCTTACACCAATTAAGATCAGCAGAGTAAGGTGTTTACATGACTAATGCCAAACTCAGCCTACTGCCATAATCAGTTTAATAGGAAATTATTAGTGTGCATGTAAAGCACTAGTTATTTGGTTACTTTGACAGTCATTTCTGAACATTATTTATTTCATGTAATTTGTGATTCATTTACATCTGTCCCTCATTTTAAGGTCAACCCATGTTTTAATATAGTGAAACTGTTCCTTACATTTTTGGGCAAAAGAAACATTGAACGTCAACTCATAGAGTAAAAGCAGGTTTCCTGGTTCTAGTCTTATCGATTCTCTGGTGTTTTTTGTAGAAAACTGAGCAAGTGAACCATTTTCCCCAGAAATTGATATGGTAGAATAATGTTTTTGTGGAGCTAGCATTCAATTTTCACTCCAGTGGAACAAAACTAGCTTCCATTAGCCCTGTCATGAGCAAATTGGTGGCTGATTTAAAGGACTATTTCACCAGTGTAAACTAGTGGTTTTGTTGATCTCAGTAATCCCCTGTTACTTTATTTAGCACACTGGCACTTCCTACAGTATGTACTCCCGGGTGGCGCAGTGGTCTAGGGCACTGCATCGCAGTGCTAGCTGTGCCACCAGAGTCGCTGGGTTTGCGCCCAGGCTCTGTCGCGGCCGGCCGCAACCGGGAGGTCCGTGGGGCGACGCAAAATTGGCAAAGCATCGTCCGGGTTAGGGAGGGTTTGGCCGGTAGGGATATCCTTGTCTCAGTATGTAAAATGTAATAAAAATGTATGCACTCTACTGTAAGTCGCTCTGGATAAGAGCGTCCGCTAAATGACTAAAATGTAAATGTACTTTCATATAACCTCTTGAGATGGGAAAACATGTTTTTATTTCATCGAACATGTGCTCTTCATAACAGAATGTTAAAATTAGGTGAAATCAAACATTTTTTGGGGGGGACCAAGTTACACTTCTCAAAATTGGGTGGAACTACCAAATATTTTCATCAATATAATTAACCAATTAATTGTTAAAGAAGCAGAGTAATCCACACACCATGGTTTTTACTTAATGAAATCATATCTCCATGACCCTCTTCTCCTCTCTCAGTTCCACTCTGCCCTGGTGTTTTCCTGCAGTCGACCAGAACCAGCAGTAAAGTACGGAGAGGCAGTCGACTTGGGGACTCCTGGAGGTTGGTGGGGGACGGGCTAGCTTTGTCCTGTTGGCCACAATAAGTTAACAGTTGATCATTAAACCAAATATTGTATTAATTCAGTCTAAACCTCTGAGTTGGGTGCATCCCTCAAACATCTCCTTCCACCTGAAATGTTCAATCGTTCACTACAACCCACAAATCTAAGAGTATTGGATTGGTGTGCATGGGCTAGTTTCCACCATATATCTCATACCAGTCATTTCCTATCAAACAACGCGGAAGAGGAGAAGCAAGAGTGATAACTGGAACCAAAATCTGGCTTATGGCTTTTTTGATCATATTTACATTTTCGTAACGAGTTGGTTGTTAGGAGTGTATTGGTAAAAGTAGGACACGTGACATCCCGGCAACTTTAAGAGAAAAAAATATATATGGGAGTAGTGCCTGGTCGTCACTAGTTACCACAAACAATGCCATAAACCACACCCATTTCTACAAATTATCTTTTTTAAATGTGATTTTAACCCTAACCTTAAAAACACTAACGTTATGCCTAACCCTAAATAAATTAAAATACGATATAGATGTTCGACATTGTGGCAAATGGTGAAAACACACATATCTGCCCTCTCATTGGCTATAATGGTCCCACCTGATCTTGCCTCTTCCCGAATGCCTTCCAGCTGCGTTTCAAACTCAACAACCTTCAGCCCTTGAATTGCGTTTTGCATCCGAGTGTACCTTAAAATGTCCCTTAACCAAGCGAGGGAGAGTGATGATCGTAGAGGCAACGTCCTTGGTGGAAATCTTGAAGATTCACTTAAAAACAACCAACCTAAAGCTATCAATGTATCTAGTAAGCTAACGTATCTAGCTAGTGTCGTGGAAATATTGGTCCAATAATATTTCTCAGATACCGGAACATTAAATGTATATAGACTTTATTACAAAGCCAAGCTGGTCCAAGGATCATCTGACTTCGCCAGTCTCAGCACACTCATTTTATACAGTTTCATCCTTACATAGTCACTCCTCTTTATGCAAAATACCCTTTGACATTTCGCCACCATCATCTTTTTGTCTCACTTCTGACTTATTTACACCCATTTTAGATTATATTGGTGGCGTCACCATAGTACTAATACAATATATATATATAAATATATTATACACAGTTGAAGTCGGAAGTTTACATACATTTAGGTTGGAGTCAATAAAAACGTTTTTTAGACCACTCTACAAATTTCTTGTTAACAAACTATAGTTTTGGCAAGTCAGTTAGGACATCTACTTTGTGCATGACAACTCATTTTTCCAACGATTGGTTACAGACAGATTATTTCACTATATCACAATTTCAGTTGGTCAGAAGTTTACATACACCAAGTTGACTACGCCTTTAAACAGCTTGGAAAATTCCAGAAAATTATGTCACGGCTTTAGAAACTTTTGATAGGCTAATTGACAATTTGAGTCAATTGGAGGTGTACCTGTGGAGGTATTTCTAGGCCTACCTTCAAACTCAGTGCCTCTTTCCTTGGGAATCATGGGAAAATCAAAATAAATCAGCCAAGACCTCAGGTTAAATAATTGTAGACCCCACAAGTCTGGTTCATACTTGGGAGCAATTTCCAAACGCCTGAAGGTACCACGTTCATCTGTACAAACAATAGTACGCAAGTATAAACATCATGGGACCACGCAGCTGTCATACCGCTCAGGAAAGAGACGCGTGAACATATGAACATACTTTGATGCAAAAAGTGCAAATCAATCCCAGAACAACAGCAAAGGACCTTGTGAAGATGCTGGAGGAAACGGGAACAAAAGTATCTATATCCACAGTAAAACGAGTCCTATATCAACATAACCTGAAAGGCCGCTCAGCAAGGAAGTAGTCACTGATCCAAAACCGCCATAAAAAAGCCAGACTACGGTTTGCAACTGCACATGGGGAAAAGATTGTGCTTTTTGGAGAAATGTCCTCTGGTCTGATGAAACAAAAATAGAGCTGTTTGGCCAAAATGACCATCGTTATGTTTGGAGGAAAAAGGGAAACGCTTGCAAGCCGAAGAACACCATCACAACCATCAAGCACGGGGGTGGCAGCATCATGTTGTGGGGGTGTTTTGCTGCAGACTCCTCACTACAAAACTAAGCCAAATTTGCCAACAGTAATATATATATTTTTTAATTGCAAGCTAGCTTCATATTTTAACTAAGATACCGAAAATGCTGGTTGTTGATTAAATTTGACACTTAGCGGCCACCAGAGTTTGAAAATGTGACTACAGCTTGCAATGAATTGTGGGTCATATCGACCCCGCAAGTGACCAAAGTTGTTCACTCGCTCCTTCAAGCTAAATCGAGGGCCAACGTTAGGGAATTAGACCTCCCTTAAGATGGCAATCAAACTGCATCCGGTTTCGGCGGAGATACCCCCGAGGGAAAAACAACGTGTTTGGACTGTAGTCATTTATTTTCTTTGTTAGAACGGCCAATTGAATATCTGGTTAAATAATGGCTAATATATAAGAAATCAGTGAAGGAATGTGAACATGTGCACACTTCGGGAGGAAGGAGAGAATTAGGTCATAGTCACAGATTCCTAAACATGATTGTATGAACTGCTTAATTTTGCTGGACCCCAGGAAGAATAGCTGCTGCCTTGTCAGCTAATGGGGATCCATAATAAATAGTGTAATGAAACAAGCTGGGAGCAGGTCTCGAACCCTCGACCTTCTAGCCCGAAGTCCAGCGCGTTATCGAATGCCGTAAAAGCATGCTCTAGCGGCAGAGTCGATATCCGCACTTATAAACCCAGGATCGTTACAATACGACTGACATAGTTGTAGGCTACTTTTTTATTTATTTAACTAGTTAAGTCCTCTTATTTAGAATCACGGCATATGAACAGTGGATTAACTGCCTTTTTCAGGGACAGAACGACAGATGTTAACCTTGTCAGCTCGGGGATTCGGTTATTGACCCAACGCTCTAACCACTAGGCTACCTTTTATTTATTTATTTATTTTACCGTTATTTTACCAGGTAAGTTGACTGAGAACACATTCTCATTTGCAGCAACGACCTGGGGAATAGTTACAGGGGAGAGGAGTGGGATGAATGAGCCAATTGTAAACCTGCCGCCCCAAACAGAACACAGCAATGTGGAGATTCACAGATGATGAAAACTAAGCCTAGACATTTTACACAACCCAGCAGGCATATACTGTTAAAACCAGACTTACCCGATCCATTGTGGAAGCTACTGTTTCTTTGTATGATATGAACTTTCGCCGCTAACTGTCCGCGTCAACAATTTGTTGTTTTCTTGTTCTTCTTTAAGGTTTTATGGCAGACTACACCTATTGCCGCCACCTACTGTACGGCGGGTGAACAACAAATACAAATATCCATCCAAATTATTTACATCGTAGGTAAAGAATTCATGCAGTACATCTCTCCATAATTGTGTCAAATCTTCATGAATTTGTTCCATTATAAATCAGATTCTTTACATGAATACCATTAAAAAAAGATGCAACACTGTTTCTGGGTGGTCAATACAAAAGGTACATCTTGAATGTATCTATTTTTTTTAACTTCATGTAGTGGTTGGCAGGGTAATATGAATGAATCATTTTATAATAAACTTCCTTAATTGTGTTAGTAAGTACGTATGTGTGAGATAACAGATATTATCAATAAAACGATTCCAATAAGGCATGACATTAGGTATATAGATAGATACAAAATCCTGTTGATACAAGGCTAGTATCGCTCTGTTGTTGAATGGACCAAAACAAAAACAAATCTTTACTACTATTGAGTCAACAGCGGTAATCGAAGGTAGGTTCTGAGGGTCTTAACATGTTCCTGAATAATAAAGCAACACCTGAGGGAATGGAGACTAAAACAATTGTAAATTCTTCAGGCGTTGTAGGGATCTTATAAAGTGATAAGAATGAGTCATAATGAAGTAAAAGACCCTCTGCATTTACAAGTTGTCTCACCAATAAGATATTATTTCTGAACCAATATTCTAAAAACAAAGATTTATTATTACACAATATGTGCTGATTATTCCAGATATAATATACGTGTGGAGAGAAATTATGCTTCTAAATGAAGGACCATGACTAGAAAACCTGCCGATGAAAAGAAGAGTTTCACTGGAACTTTGTCAATAGCAAACCAACATGAAGTTAAGAGCACCAAAAGTAGAAAAGGCATAAAGTTCCACATATAAGTAGGTCTATGAAGTGTTTTATCAAATTGATCTTAAAAGTTTTATTTAAGAGAGGAATGTCCAGAAAATTCAGCCCACCATACTCATAAGTATTCAATGCAACAGTTTCCTAATGTGACGGGCACGATTTCTCCACAGAAAGTTGAAAAGCATCTGGTCTGTTGAAAGGGTTTTACATGGAACCCTAAAGATTTCTACCTGGAACCAGAGGTTCTACCTGAAACTCAAAAGGGTTCTTCAAAGGGTTCTCCTATGGGGACAGCAGAAGAACCCTTTAAGGTTCTAGATAGCACCTTTATTTCTAAGAGTGTAGTGCTGCTACGCCCACTCTTCTACAACACTTCAACCGTCCAAATAAATTGTCATGGAGCATCACCATGGCGATGATGATTTGTGAGACATCATTGCATCGACAATCCCCAATAGTGACTTAATGACATTTGGAATTCCTGACATCATTTGTTTGGCTTCTAACTGTTAGAGAGGATGGCTGCATCTGAAATGTCACCTGACAGTATATAGGGAATAGATTGCCATTTCACACACAGACTATGTGTAGGTCTATTCTATTCTGGTGGATGGATGGTGTAATGGATTGGTGTTACGCACGCCTCTGAGAAGAGGGAACGCAACTCCCTGCTATAACTCAACTCTCTGAAGTGCAAGAGGTATGGACTGTAGGTGCGAGCAAGGATGACACAAAAGCAGATTTTACCGTTTACTAGGATTTATTTTCATACACGGTAATATGGGGAAAAGGGGCTGGACGGAACCAAAGCAAAGAAAGTAAATATCAAAGTTCCCCCTCTACTATCTAACCTGCCTACCCACTTAACTTACCTAACTTAACACCGCCTGGTGCCCTAACCAAAATACAGGGGATGGTCCGCCCAGGTCTTACCTAGTGTGCCTAGACAGTAAATATACTACGGGTATATGTATGCCCGCGGGCCTCTTGCCTAAGCACTCCCAAAGTGCCTTCTCCTTCCCCCCCCTGGGAACAAATGAAACAGAGTAATTATTAATGATTTCACAAACACAGGACATAGAAAAACTGCTACCAACAACAACAGTACATACCACACTTTCTGATACACAACCCACACTATATCACAATCTAATGTTTCTCTCTCTCAATCTCTCTCAATCTCTACTCCTTATCTCATCTCTCTCCTCTCTCTACTAATCTCATCTCTCTCCTCTCTCTACTAATCTCATCTCTCTCCTCTCTCTACTAATCTCATCTCTCTCCTCTCTCTACTAATCTCATCTCTCTCCTCTCTCTACTAATCTCATCTCTCTCCTCTCTCTACTAATCTTCTCTCTCTCAATCTCCAAATCTCCAAATCTCTACTCCAAATCTCATCAATCTCCTCTCTCTTCTCTCTCTCCTGGGCAGAACACTGGCTTTTATCTTCAGGTGGCAATGGTGATTAGAGTCAGCTGCTTCTTGACGAGGGGGCGGGGTCAGCTCCAATCACCAATTAGCCTGGGGTTGACCAATCAGCTGGTTGGGGAGTATTTCAGGAAGCCATCTCCTGAAACACACACACTAAAATACAAAACAGAACACAGAAACTGGGGAACGTAACAATTGGTCTATTAACATAGTAATCTGCCTAGATACGATACATGTACTACCATGTTTTGGATTAGTAAAGTTTCCAAAATGAGCTGCTCTCTCCTGTCTAGTTATTATTAGTTATTCTATAGGTGATAAAACCTAAAATACCACAGTAGGGATGTGATGATTAAATCCCTGTGTACATTTATTGTTAGGCCTCTTACATAAAGCTGACTACATTGTGCTATTTAATACTATTAATACTATTTAATATTTAATGTGTAGGGTGCCGTCTTTCGGATGGGACGTTAAACGGGTGTCCTGACTCTCTGAGGTCATTAAAGATCCCATGGCACTTATCGTAAGAGTAGGGGTGTTAACCCCGGTGTCCTGGCTAAATTCCCAATGTGGCCCTCAAACCATCATGGTCACCTAATAATCCCCAGTTTACAATTGGCTCATTCATCCCCCTCCTCTCCCCTGTAACTATTCCCCAGGTCGTTGCTGCAAATGAGAACGTGTTCTCAGTCAACTTACCTGGTAAAATAACGGTAAAATAAATAAATAAAAAAATACAAGGAGCGTACTGTTCTTTTCTGAATTGTCAAGTTAAATAAAGGTGCCATTGTTTGGGGGTGAAATCAAGCCCAGTTTTATCATATAATTTTATTCAAGAGGATAGTTCAACCCTAAATGAAAGTCATTTTAATTGAGCATTTTACTAAATCATTGACATTATTTTTTTTGCATTATTATTAGCAAGATGTGTATGAAGGGCCCAATTCACACTTGAGATAAGTAGACTCAACATATTTTGACTTATGTTCATGTGAAGTCAACTTATCTAAAGTCTGAATAGGTTCTGAAGTGAATAACAGTGTGGTTGTATAGTCTTGTACATTAATTGTTAACAGTACTGAAGCTACAGTAATGATTCCCCAATTTGTTGTGCCATCACCTATGAAGACCAAAAACATTATGGGCAACATTTTCCTCTCGCTAAAACACCCAATGAGTTAAAGAAATACTGTTTAATGACAAGTTTGGTATTGTCTTGTTCCCTTTCAGATATAAAAAGCAAAGCTCAGTCTCAAGCCATGAGCCCACGACCCACGACTACATAGCGCACTAGAGGGAACAAGGTAGCATTTGGGATGCCACAAAGATCATATTGTGTTCATGTCTTCTTGATTCTGGGTTTGTTAACTGTTCTGTAGAACACAGAGAGTGCAGGTGGTCATTCCAGTTCAAGTGTTAAGCAGTCTGATAACTTGTAGATAGAAACTGTCTCTGAGCCGGTTGGTATCAGACCTCATGCTCCGATACCGTCAGCCCGACTGTAAGGGTATGAACAGCTCGTGGCTGGGGTGTCCTTGATGATGATGGGGGCCTTCCTCAGGCACCGTATTGTCTGTATAGATGTTAATACATTTAAACTAAACAACTGATGGTCTGCTTAACATACAAGTCTTGTATGCATTCCTTACTGTCAAGCACTAGAATAATTTACGTTTGAAATGATCTGAGATGTTGTAGTGGAGTACAGAGGCACTCCTTGGTTATTGGAGCCAGAGAAGTGGACGCTGGTGTAGTGACTGTCATCCTGCTCGCCTCTGTCTGCTCTCTGTGCTGCAGTAGGGGTCATGGCCATGCCTGAGATGTTGTCATACATGGGACTACAGTCTCCCTGATGGAGAGAGGACAGACAAGACAAGCAGACCTGGGGACTATTCCATTGGTTCCATTGTGCCAGGCAAGATTAATCAACCAATGAAATACATCTGATAGAAAACAAATACTATTTGATCTGAACTCACCTGTCCATCGTCTGCTGTGTCCTTAATGTCAGAGGTGGATTTGGAGCCATTCTTCCTGTTTTATATGAATTAATTAATGGTTGGATGGATGGATGAATTAATTCATGGATGGTTGGATGGATGGATGGATGAAAATGATAAAGTGAAAGGAAAGTCTTAGAAAGATTCTCACCTGATCCACATGAAGCCGGAGACACAGAGGATGAGAACCAGAACAACCACTATGATTTCTACAGCTACAGTCATAACTGACGTTTGCTTCCCTAAAGAAAAATGTGGAGGAAATTACTACATAGATGTTCTAATAAATTTAAAACAAGAAAAATACATTGCTATAAGCCTAGAAATACAATGCTTAGAATGTTTCTCACTGAGCTTTAAGTGTAATGATTATGAGAAAATAATGAGCTTGAAATGTGTATTTTTATGTAAAGGCAGACCATTGAAGATTAAACTGTACCTGTTATAATAATCATCAGAGCTGTAGAGTTCTTAGATGTCATTTTATTCCAGGCCTCGCAGTGGTCATGTCCACTGCCCTCAGACCTGAAGTTGGTGATGTTGTAGATCTGTTCGAATCCATTTGGTAAAGTCCTATTTTGAAAGTACCAGGTGCATTTGTCCACAGGTGGGTTGGCGTCACTTCTGCAGGTCAGAGTCACTGAACTGCCCTCCACTATTTCACTACAATGACTGACTGACACTAAGGTGTTCCTTGGAGGATCTGGTGTTGAGAATGAAAGGAGGGTTTAATTTTTCTAATTTAAGTTGACTGAGATTACATTCTCATTTTTAGCAACGACCTAGGGAGTAGTTACATGGGAGAGGGGATGAATTAGCCAATTGGAAGCTGGAGATGATTAGGTGGCCATGATGGTATGAGGGCCAGATTGGGAATTTAGCAAGGACACTAGGGTTAACACCCCTACTCTTACAATGAGTGTCATTAGATCTTTAGCCTCCATAGAAACCTTCTGTACGATTGTTGAAAACGATGTAGGTGACTTACTGAAAGACAAACAGAAACACAAATCCTATGATAACCAGAGTAGAGACGAGAGAATGGCTCTTCAATCAATCAAGTTTATTTTATATAGCCCTTCGTACATCAGCTAATATCTCGAAGTGCTGTACAGAAACCCAGCCTAAAACCCCAAACAGCAAGTAATGCAGGTGTAGAAGCACGGTGGCTAGGAAAAACTCCCTAGAAAGGCCAAAACCTAGGAAGAAACCTAGAGAGGAACCAAGCTATGAGGGGTGGCCAGTACTCTTCTGGATGTGCCGGGTGGAGATTATAACAGAACATGGCCAAGATGTTCAAAATGTTCATAAATGACAAGCATGGTCAAATAATAATCAGGAATAAATGTCAGTTGGCTTTTCATAGCCGATAATTAAGAGTTGAAAACAGCAGGTCTGGGACAGGTAGG
>NW_026601694.1:0-38300 GCF_029448725.1 Salvelinus fontinalis
TGCCGCCCCAATAATACACTAAATACATGTAATATAGTCTATACAGTCTGATCCTTACATAACATTCTAACCACTAGGCTACCCTGCCGCCCCAATAATACACTAAATACATGTAATATAGTCTATACAGTCTGATCCTTACATAACATTCTAACCACTAGGCTACCCTGCCGCCCCAATAATACACTAAATACATGTAATATAGCCTATACAGTCTGATCCTTACATAACATTCTAACCACTACCCTGCCTCCCCAATAATACACTAAATACATGTAATATAGTCTATACAGTCTGATCCTTACATAACATTCTAACCACTAGGCTACCCTGCCGCCCCAATAATACACTAAATACATGTAATATAGTGTATACAGTCTGATCCTTACATAACATTCTAACCACTACCCTGCCGCCCCAATAATACACTAAATACATGTAATATAGCCTATACAGTATGATCCTTACATAACATTCTAACCACTACCCTGCTGCCCCAATAATACACTAAATACATGTAATATAGTCTATACAGTCTGATCCTTACATACCATTCTAACCACTACCCTGCCGCCCCAATAATACACTAAATACATGTAATATAGTCTA
Organism: Salvelinus fontinalis; assembly: GCF_029448725.1. Classification (NCBI taxonomy): domain Eukaryota; kingdom Metazoa; phylum Chordata; class Actinopteri; order Salmoniformes; family Salmonidae; genus Salvelinus; species Salvelinus fontinalis. The sequence continues at coordinate 610 of NW_026601694.1, forward strand.
TACAGTCTGATCCTTACATACCATTCTAACCACTACCCTGCCACCCCGATAATACACTAAATACATGTAATATAGTGTATACAGTCTGATCCTTACATAACATTCTAACCACTACCCTGCCGCCCCAATAATACACTAAATACATGTAATATAGTCTATACAGTCTGATCCTTACATAACATTCTAACCACTACCCTGCCGCCCCAATAATACACTAAATACATGTAATATAGTCTATACAGTCTGATCCTTACATAACATTCTAACCACTACCCTGCCGCCCCAATAATACACTAAATACATGTAATATAGTCTATACAGTCTGATCCTTACATAACATTCTAACCACTACCCCTGCCGCCCCAATAATACACTAAATACATGTAATATAGTCTATACAGTCTGATCCTTACATAACATTCTAACCACTACCCTGCCGCCCCAATAATACACTAAATACATGTAATATAGCCTATACAGTCTGATCCTTACATAACATTCTAACCACTACCCTGCCACCCCAATAATACACTAAATACATGTAATATAGCCTATACAGTCTGATCCTTACATAACATTCTAACCACTAGGCTACCCTGCCGCCCCAATAATACACTAAATACATGTAATATAGTCTATACAGTCTGATCCTTACATAACATTCTAACCACTACCCTGCCGCCCCAATAATACACTAAATACATGTAATATAGTCTATACAGTCTGATCCTTACATAACATACTAACCACTAGGCTACCCTGCCGCCACAATAATACACTAAATACATGTAATATAGTCTATACAGTCTGATCCTTACATAACATTCTAACCCTAGGCTACCCTGCCGCCCCAATAATACACTAAATACATGTAATATAGTCTATACAGTCTGATCCTTACATAACATTCTAACCACTACCCTGCCGCCCCAATAATACACTAAATACATGTAATATAGTCTATACAGTCTGATCCTTACATAACATTCTAACCACTAGGCTACCCTGCCGCCCCAATAATACACTAAATACATGTAATATAGCCTATACAGTCTGATCCTTACATAACATTCTAACCACTACCCTGCCGCCCCAATAATACACTAAATACATGTAATATAGTCTATACAGTCTGATCCTTACATACCATTCTAACCACTACCCTGCCACCCCGATAATACACTAAATACATGTAATATAGTCTATACAGTCTGATCCTTACATAACATTCTAACCACTAGGCTACCCCGCTGCCCCAATAATACACTAAATACATGTAATATAGTCTATACAGTCTGATCCTTACATACCATTCTAACCACTACCCTGCCACCCCGATAATACACTAAATACATGTAATATAGCCTATACAGTCTGATCCTTACATAACATTCTAACCACTAGGCTACCCTGCTGCCCCAATAATACACTAAATACATGTAATATAGCCTATACAGTCTGATCCTTACATAACATTCTAACCACTACCCTGCCGCCCCGATAATACACTAAATACATGTAATATAGCCTATACAGTCTGATCCTTACATAACATTCTAACCACTAGGCTACCCTGCTGCCCCAATAATACACTAAATACATGTAATATAGTCTATACAGTCTGATCCTTACATAACATTCTAACCACTACCCTGCCGCCCCGATAATACACTAAATACATGTAATATAGTCTATACAGTCTGATCCTTACATACCATTCTAACCACTACCCTGCCACCCCAATAATACACTAAATACATGTAATATAGTCTATACAGTCTGATCCTTACATAACATTCTAACCACTACCCTGCCGCCCCAATAATACACTAAATACATGTAATATAGCCTATACAGTCTGATCCTTACATAACATTCTAACCACTAGGCTACCCTGCCGCCCCAATAATACACTAAATACATGTAATATAGTCTATATAGTCTGATCCTTACATAACATTCTAACCACTAGGCTACCCTGCCACCCCAATAATACACTAAATACATGTAATATAGTCTATACAGTCTGATCCTTACATAACATTCTAACCACTACCCTGCTGCCCCAATAATACACTAAATACATGTAATATAGTCTATACAGTCTGATCCTTACATAACATTCTAACCACTACCCTGCCGCCCCAATAATACACTAAATACATGTAATATAGTCTATACAGTCTGATCCTTACATAACATTCTAACCACTACCCTGCCGCCCCAATAATACACTAAATACATGTAATATAGTCTATACAGTCTGATCCTTACATACCATTCTAACCACTACCCTGCCACCCCGATAATACACTAAATACATGTAATATAGTCTATACAGTCTGATCCTTACATAACATTCTAACCACTAGGCTACCCTGCTGCCCCAATAATACACTAAATACATGTAATATAGCCTATACAGTCTGATCCTTACATAACATTCTAACCACTAGGCTACCCTGCTGCCCCAATAATACACTAAATACATGTAATATAGTCTATACAGTCTGATCCTTACATACCATTCTAACCACTACCCTGCCACCCCGATAATACACTAAATACATGTAATATAGTCTATACAGTCTGATCCTTACATAACATTCTAACCACTAGGCTACCCTGCTGCCCCAATAATACACTAAATACATGTAATATAGCCTATACAGTCTGATCCTTACATAACATTCTAACCACTACCCTGCCGCCCCGATAATACACTAAATACATGTAATATAGCCTATACAGTCTGATCCTTACATAACATTCTAACCACTAGGCTACCCTGCTGCCCCAATAATACACTAAATACATGTAATATAGCCTATACAGTCTGATCCTTACATAACATTCTAACCACTACCCTGCCGCCCCGATAATACACTAAATACATGTAATATAGCCTATACAGTCTGATCCTTACATAACATTCTAACCCCTAGGCTACCCTGCTGCCCCAATAATACACTAAATACATGTAATATAGTCTATACAGTCTGATCCTTACATAACATTCTAACCACTACCCTGCCGCCCCGATAATACACTAAATACATGTAATATAGTCTATACAGTCTGATCCTTACATACCATTCTAACCACTACCCTGCCACCCCAATAATACACTAAATACATGTAATATAGTCTATACAGTCTGATCCTTACATAACATTCTAACCACTACCCTGCCACCCCGATAATACACTATATACATGTAATATAGTCTATACAGTCTGATCCTTACATAACATTCTAACCACTAGGCTACCCTGCTGCCCCAATAATACACTAAATACATGTAATATAGTCTATACAGTCTGATCCTTACATAACATTCTAACCACTAGGCTACCCTGCTGCCCCAATAATACACTAAATACATGTAATATAGCCTATACAGTCTGATCCTTACATAACATTCAAACCACTACCCTGCCGCCCCGATAATACACTAAATACATGTAATATAGTCTATACAGTCTGATCCTTACATAACACTCTAACCACTAGGCTACCCTGCTGCCCCAATAATACACTAAATACATGTAATATAGTCTATACAGTCTGATCCTTACATAACATTCTAACCACTACCCTGCTGCCCCAATAATACACTAAATACATGTAATATAGTCTATACAGTCTGATCCTTACATAACATTCTAACCACTACCCTGCCGCCCCAATAATACACTAAATACATGTAATATAGCCTATACAGTCTGATCCTTACATAACATTCTAACCACTAGGCTACCCTGCTGCCCCAATAATACACTAAATACATGTAATATCGTCTATACAGTCTGATCCTTACATAACATTCTAACCACTACCCTGCTGCCCCAATAATACACTAAATACATGTAATATAGCCTATACAGTCTGATCCTTACATAACATTCTAACCACTAGGCTACCCTGCCGCCCCAATAATACACTAAATACATGTAATATAGCCTATACAGTCTGATCCTTACATAACATTCTAACCACTAGGCTACCCTGCCGCCCCAATAATACACTAAATACATGTAATATAGTCTATACAGTCTGATCCTTACATAACATTATAACCACTAGGCTACCCTGCTGCCCCAATAATACACTAAATACATGTAATATAGCCTATACAGTCTGATCCTTACATAACATTCTAACCACTAGGCTACCCTGCCGCCCCAATAATACACTAAATACATGTAATATAGTCTATACAGTCTGATCCTTACATAACATTATAACCACTAGGCTACCCTGCCACCCCAATAATACACTAAATACATGTAAAAGAGCCTATACAGTCTGATCCTTACTTAACATCGTCACTCCACTTTATGAATCGTGTTGTCTTGCTTAGTGTCCATTCTCTTATTGGCTCAGATATTGGGGCATAGATTCTATTGGTGGTGACATGCACACTCCTACTGGTGTCTATAACTGATTATCTAATGTTCCTGTCCAGTAACCTTCACAAGATCAGACCGATGTTGTCTCTGTATCATTAACACATGTGTGTCCAGTAGCCTTCACAAGATCAGATATGGCTCAGACCAGACACGTCTTGTTAGTCTCCTTGCCTCATCTACACAGATTCTGCTTACGTTCTGTTTTTTACATGTCTAATAGTGACTCCATGTTGATCCAGCTTTGTACACTCACATGGGCTCAGCCTTCATTCTGCTTACACATGTCTAGTATTTAAACTTATATCGATTCATATTTCTACTTCAAAGAGAACAGTATAGATTACTGAAAATCACCAGATGACTGGACAATTCTCCCACACAGTCAGTTAGGAACAAATTGTTATTTACGATGACGGCCTATCCCAGCCAAACCCGGACAACACTGGGCCAATTGTGCCCCACTATGGGACTCCCAATAACAGCTGGATGTGATGCAGCCTGGATTCAAACCAGGTACTTCAGTGACACCTCTTGTACTGAGATGCAGTGTCTTAAATACATAAACATAAATAACATGTGTTGAATACAACTGGTGTAGACTTTACTGTGAAATGCTCACGAGACCCCAACAATGAAGAGTTAAAACATTATACCTTTTATGTGGTACATTTTCACAACTCATAGTACAAAACTCCTAACTGGTCAACTTGTAACACAGACAGTCTTTCATTCAAAACCTGTCATTCATTCATTCATTTGGATTGTAAACATCTCTCACCACACAACCATTGATTCAGAACAGAAGTTTATTGTGAAATGTAATGAGAACGTTGGTTTAATCACCAAAACACAACATATTTATATCTTTTTTCAATTTAGTCATTTTAACTACCAGTTGATCCAATAGAAAACAATGAAAGATACGTGTTTCAAAATGACCCTTAGAAGTGCTGACAGTAATATACTACAGTACTGTAAATTACAGTAGATTACACAGTTCACATTAGACACTTAGTGAAATGACAAGATGATGTCATAATACTGCATCAACTGGATGTTTAATGCAGCAGAATGAGGTTCTTAGAACTCCACTGTGTCTGAGCTGAGAGGAGCTTATGAGATGGAACTCCAGCTACTGATTGATGATGGTCAGTAGAGCTTCTGAGATGGAACTCCAGCTACTGATTGATGATGGTCAGTAGAGCTTCTGAGATGGAACTCCAGCTACTGATTGATGATGGTCAGTAGAGCTTCTGAGATGGAACTCCAGCTACTGATTGATGATGGTCAGTAGAGCTTCTGAGATGGAACTCCAGCTACTGATTGATGATGGTCAGTAGATCTTCTGAGATGGAACTCCAGCTACTGATTGATGATGGTCAGTAGAGCTTCTGAGATGGAACTCCAGCTACTGATTGATGATGGTCAGTAGAGCTTCTGAGATGGAACTCCAGCTACTGATTGATGATGGTCAGTAGAGCTTCTGAGATGGAACTCCAGCTACTGATTGATGATGGTCAGTAGATCTTCTGAGATGGAACTCCAGCTACTGATTGATGATGGTCAGTAGAGCTTCTGAGATGGAACTCCAGCTACTGATTGATGATGGTCAGTAGAGCTTCTGAGATGGAACTCCAGCTACTGATTGATGATGGTCAGTAGATCTTCTGAGATGGAACTCCAGCTACTGATTGATGATGGTCAGTAGAGCTTCTGAGATGGAACTCCAGCTACTGATTGATGATGGTCAGTAGAGCTTCTGAGATGGAACTCCAGCTACTGATTGATGATGGTCAGTAGAGCTTCTGAGATGGAACTCCAGCTACTGATTGATGATGGTCAGTAGAGCTTCTGAGATGGAACTCCAGCTACTGATTGATGATGGTCAGTAGAACTTCTGAGATGGAACTCCAGCTACTGATTGATGATGGTCAGTAGAACTTCTGAGATGGAACTCCAGCTACTGATTGATGATGGTCAGTAGAGCTTCTGAGATGGAACTCCAGCTACTGATTGATGATGGTCAGTAGAACTTCTGAGATGGAACTCCAGCTACTGATTGATGATGGTCTTGTCCTCTCTCTCTCTCGGAGCCGCGTTCCATAGAATGACTTGGTGTTTGTGTGCCGGGTGGTACCAGGGTGGAGATGGCTCGTTATGGATAATTATGAGAGGAACTTTGTTTTGGGGGCCAGACCCTGGTTTCCACACAATGACAACAGTCTTTACAGTAGATACTGTGTGCTGTAAATTATTACTTTATTTCATACCACGTCTCACCTTGTGACCCCTTCACTCTAATGTGACATATTCAAAACACTACTATCACAACCTTTTTCAATGTGAAGACTAAGATGCTGTTGTTATACGGTATATTGTTGGTGTACTCAAACAAGAAAGGAACACAAATGTAAAAATTAAAGTTTACTATTTCAACATGACTCAATACATTTCAAAGGGCATACTGTAAGCACACAAACAGTAAAAATGCAAACATAGAGTAAATATATTTAGCATACGCAAAGGAGGAAAAATAGTCCTATTTAAACTACTGTACTGTATGTTACATCAACTGTATGGAATAGATAAAGAAACTGTCAAAATACAGTCACATCTAAATCATAAGACAAGAAACAAATACTCAGGTGATATTCTCCTGGACCAGACAGCATCACCGGTGATATTCTCCTGGACCAGACAGCATCACAGGTGATATTCTCCTGGACCAGACAGCATCACAGGTGATATTCTCCTGGACCAGACAGCATCACAGGTGATATTCTCCTGGACCAGACAGCTGGGGGAATACACTATATATACAAAAGAATGTGGACACCCCTTCAAATTAGTAGATTGGGCCATTTCAGCCACACCAGTTGCTGACAGGTGTATAAAAATGTGCACACAGCCATGCAATCTCCATAGACAAACATTGGCAGTAGAATGGCTTTACTGAAGATCTCCGTAACTTTCAACGTGGCACCGTCATAGGATGGCACCTTTCCAACAAGTCAGTTTGTCAAGTTTCTGACCTGCTAGAGCTTCCCCGGTCAACTGTAAGTGCTGTTATTGTGAAGTGGAAACATCTAGGACCAACAACGGCTCAGCCAAGAAGTAGTGGGCCACACAAGCTCACAGAACGGGACCGCCGAGTGCTGAAGCGTGTAACGTGTAAAAATCATCTGTACTTGGTTGGAACACTCACTAACAAGTTCCAAACTGCCTCTGGAAGCAACATCAGCACAAGAAACTGTTTGTCAGGAGCTTCATGAAATGGGTTTCCAGGGCCGAGCAGCTGCATACAAGCCTAAGATCACCATGTGCAATGCCAAGTGGAGGCTTAAGTGGTGTAAAGCTCACTGCCATTGGACTCTGGAGCAGTGGAAACGTATTCTCTGGAGTGATGAAACATGCTTCACCTTCTAGCAATCTAAAGGACTATTCTGGGTTTGGCGGATGCCAGGAGAATGCTACCTGCCCCAATGCATTGTGCCCACTGTAAAGTTTGGTGGAGGAGGAATAATGGTCTGGGGTTGTTTTTCATGGTTCGGGCTAGGCCCCTTAGTTCCAGTGAAGGAGAATCTCAATGCTACAGAATAGAATGACATTCTAGAGGAATCTGGGCTTCCAACTTTGTGGCAACAGTTTGGGGAAGGCCCTTTCCTGTTTCAGCATGACAATGCCCCTGTACGCAAAGCGAGTTCCATACATGAATGGTTAGTCGAGATTGGTGTGGAAGAACTTCACAAGCCCTGACCTTAACAACGTCGAACACCTTTGGGATGAAGTGGAACGCCGACTGTGAGCCAGGCCTAATCGCCCAACATCAGTGCCCGACCTCACTAATGCTCTTGTGGCTGAATGGAAGCAAGTCCCCGCAGCAATGTTTCAACATCTAGTGGAAAGCCTTCCCAGAAGAGTGGAGGCTGTTATAGCAGCAACGGGGGGACCAACTCCATATTAATGCCCATGATTTTGGAATGAGATGTTTGACGAGCAGGTGTCCACATACTTTTGTTGATTTATTGTATATACTACAGACAGACATACAGACAGACAGACCTACTACTCACCCCTCCACTCTCTCCCTGAGTCCATCCCACAGACAGACAGAACGACAGACCTACTACTCACCCCTCCACTCTCTCCCTGAGTCCATCCCACAGACAGACAGAACGACAGACCTACTAGTCACCCCTCCACTCTCTCCCTGAGTCCATCCCACAGACAGACAGAACGACAGACCTACTAGTCACCCCTCCACTCTCTCCCTGAGTCCATCCCACAGACAGACAGAACGACAGACCTACTACTCACCCCTCCACTCTCTCCCTGAGTCCAGGCGACCGACCGACCGGACGGACAGACAGACAGACAGAACTACTAGTCACCCCTCCACTCTCTCCCTGAGTCCAGGTGACAAACAGACAGACAGACAGACAGACAGACAGACAGACAGACAGACAGACAGAACTACTAGTCACCCCTCCACTCTCTCCCTGAGTCCAGGCCCCAGACAGACAGACAGACAGAACTACTAGTCACCCCTCCACTCTCTCCCTGAGTCCAGGCCCCAGACAGACAGACAGACAGAACTACTAGTCACCCCTCCACTCTCTCCCTGAGTCCAGGCCCCAGACAGACAGAACAGCAACACCGTCAGAACTATAGCAGTCTTCATTCTGAAATGACTCTGGTCTTCTTCAGAAGTAGTGCAGTAGTCTACAGGGTTCAGAACTCACCTTTTTAAACACTTCTTATCACTCATATCATGAGGTTTCACATGTGTTTGGTTACATAGTGTCCAATGTTCTTCTGTGTGATAAAACAGCAAACATTAAGAGTGTTTACTTATCAGACCCACATATATAATAAATATACTATAATATACTATATTCATATGCTTTTAGTACTCACACATGAATCATATCCTGTATGCAGGTCATGTGTTGTTTTGAGCCAGCAGTAAAAACACACTGACAGGACAGTTCCTCTTATGGCCACTAGGTGATAATCTGGTGTCACAGACGCAGGACTGTAGACTAGAAAGAAGCATTGCCCCAATTATCTCTATTTCTCCTAAAGTGTGCACTCGTTCCCTTCACTGAAATGACTGGTACACTAAATATAATGGAAACGCCCACTTGATAACAGAAGGTAGAGTCCTCTGAGTGGAACGGTGGGAGAAAAACAGTACCTCCTCTCCCTTTCTCCCATCCTCCTCTTCTCTCTCTCCTCTTTTCTCCTCTCCTCTTTTCTCCTCTCCTCTCCTCTCCTCTCCTCTCCTCTCCTCTCCTCGCCTCGCCTCGCCTCGCCTCGCCTCGCCTCGCCTCGCCTCTCCTCTCCTCTCCTCTCCTCTCCTCTCCTCTCCCCTTTCTCCCATCCTCCTCTTCTCTCTCTCCTCTTTTCTCCACCTCTCCTCCCTCTCCTCTCCCTTTCTCCCATCCTCCTCTTCTCTCTCTTCTCTTTTATCCCCCTCTCCCCCCTCTCCTCTCCTCCTTCCTCTCCCCTTCATCTTTTTATCACTGACTTCTCACCAGTGATGTCATCATAACCAGTAACCTGTTCCTCTCTTGTCCCAGCCCAGCCTGACCCTGACATATAGCATCAGGCCTGTTGAGTTGACTTGTGTAACAGACCTCTAGCTTCTACACCACATCCCCCCTTTTCCTGCTCTAACATGAGACCTCATCAGTACTCATTTTGGGTGCTGGTACTGTTTATATTGATGTGCTGGAACATTAAGCCAATATTCTATACGAGGTGAACTCAAGCAGTAGAAAGTTAGAGCTGATATTATAGGACACACTATGTGTAACTTTGCTGCTCTATCAGCAGTTTCCTGTGGAGTTTTTTTAACATATCAGTTTGCTGTAGTGTGTTCAACCACTGATCCAAGATAAGATGCTAAGAAGTTTATCTCACATCATTGAAGTTAGGACGTAATGAGATAGAAGTCATAAAAATGTGTCTCAAAGCAGGACAATGATGTGATCACCTGTAAATGTACTTTACTGTAGCCTAACTGTCCATCTGGGGACAGGCACTAATGTCAGTTAAGTTGTGATGGTGTCCTGCATCTGACTGTTGTATATTCAGTGTGTCAATGATTGATTGTATCTGTCTCTATGTAAATGAATGAGAGTATATATTATATTGGTGTTATGTTAGAGTAGGAGAAGGGAGGGGCGTAGATGATAGAGGTCTATGAGCTGAGTCAAGATCAACAGGTCCAACACTATACGTCAAGAAGAGAGAGAGGGAGAGAGAAAGAGAGAGAGAGAGGGAGAGAGAGAGAGATGGAAGAGAGAGGAGGGGTGGGGAGAGAAATTTGAGGAGGAGGAGAAAGAGAGAGGAGGGTAGGGAGAGAGGAGGGTAGGGGAGAGAGAAAGGGAAGAGGAGAGAGAAAGGGAGGGGAGAATGGAGGGTTGGGGAGAGAGAAGTGGAGAGGAGAGAGTAGGGTAGGGGAGAGAGTAGGGTAGGGGAGAGAGAAGTGGAGAGGAGAGAGGAGGGTGGGGGAGAGAGGAGGGTAGAGGAGGGTGGAGGAGAGAGGAGGGTAGAGGAGAGAGGAGGATAGAGGAGAGAGGAGGGTAGAGGAGAGAGAAAGGGAAGAGGAGAGAGGAGGATAGAGGAGAGAGGAGGGTAGAGGAGAGAGAAAGGGAAGAGGAGAGAGTAGGGTAGAGGAGAGAGAAGTGGAGAGGAGAGAGGAGGGTAGAGGAGAGAGGAGGGTAGAGGAGAGAGAAGTGGAGAGGAGAGAGTAGGGTAGAGGAGAGAGAAGTGGAGAGGAGAGAGGAGGGTAGGGGAGAGAGGAGGGTAGAGGAGAGAGGAGGGTAGATGAGAGAGAAGTGGAGAGGAGAGAGTAGGGTAGGGGAGAGAGGAGGTTAGAGGAGAGAGAAGTGGAGAGGAGAGAGTAGGGGAGGGGAGAGAGGAGGGTAGAGGAGAGAGAAGTGGAGAGGAGAGAGAAGTGGAGAGGAGAGAGGAGGGGAGGGGAGAGAGGAGGGTAGAGGAGAGAGAAGTGGAGAGGAGAGAGGAGGGGAGGGGAGAGAGGCTAAGGTAGAGAGAAAGGGAAGGTAGGGGAGAGAAAGGGTATACGAGAGAGTGTGTGTACACGTGGTTGTTGGTGTGGCTGAAATAGAATCCACTAATTTGAAGGGGTGTCCACATACTTTTGTATATATAGTGTATGTACACATGTGTGTTGTTGCACCATACCAACGATAAGCCTGTCTTCCCATCACATCATGAAAGGTCATGTTGATGTTCATTTAACCTCTGTCTCTCTCTTCCTCTGACTCCTCCCTTTCTCCTCTGTCTCTCTCTTCCTCTGACTCCTCCCTTTCTCCTCTGTCTCTCTCTTCCTCTGACTCCTCCCTTTCTCCTTTGTCTCTCTCTTCCTCTGACTCCTCCCTTTCTCCTCTGTCTCTCTCTTCCTCTGACTCCTCCCTTTCTCCTCTGTTTCTCTCTTCCTCTGACTCCTCCCTTTCTCCTCTGTCTCTCTCTTCCTCTGACTCCTCCCTTTCTCCTCTGTCTCTCTCTTCCTCTGACTCCTCCCTTTCTCCTTTGTTTCTCTCTTCCTCTGACTCCTCCCTTTCTCCTCTGACTCCTCCCTTTCTCCTCTGTCTTTCTCTTCCTCTGACTCCTCCCTTTCTCCTCTGTCTCTCTTCCTCTGACTCCTCCCTTTCTCCTCTGTCTCTCTCTTCCTCTGACTCCTCCCTTTCTCCTCTGTCTCTCTCTTCCTCTGACTCCTCCCTTTCTCCTTTGTTCCTTTCTCCTCTGACTCCTCCCTTTCTCCTCTGTCTCTCTCTTCCTCTGACTCCTCCCTTTCTCCTCTGTCTCTCTCTTCCTCTGACTCCTCCCTTTCTCCTTTGTTTCTCTCTTCCTCTGACTCCTCCCTTTCTCCTCTGACTCCTCCCTTTCTCCTCTGTCTTTCTCTTCCTCTGACTCCTCCCTTTCTCCTCTGTCTCTCTTCCTCTGACTCCTCCCTTTCTCCTCTGTCTCTCTCTTCCTCTGACTCCTCCCTTTCTCCTCTGTCTCTCTCTTCCTCTGACTCCTCCCTTTCTCCTTTGTTCCTTTCTCCTCTGACTCCTCCCTTTCTCCTCTGTCTCTCTCTTCCTCTGACTCCTCCCTTTCTCCTCTGTCTCTCTCTTCCTCTGACTCCTCCCTTTCTCCTCTGCCTCTTCCTCTGACTCCTCTCTTTCTCCTTTGTTTCTCTCTGTCTCTCTGTCTCTTTCTCTCTCTTTCTCCTCTGTCTCTCTCTGTCTCCTCAGATCTCCAGGCTCAAAGCGTCAGTCCACCAGGTAGGTAGAGTATAAATCTACAGTGATTATAACAGTTCTATATTAGTCAACTTTATTATCCCACATGGAGAAAGTAGTATGACCATAAACACTATTCTAAAACCCAATAACAAGTAGTGTTTTATGGAACTACTGATACTTGACATATTATATATTGTATTGGTCTGATGTTAGAGTAGGAGAAGGGGGGTGTAGATGATAGAGGTCTGTTACCCAAGTCAACAGGTCTGATGTTACAGTAGGAGAAGGGGGGGTGTAGATGCTAGAGGTCTGTTACCCAAGTCAACAGGTCTGATGCTATCTGTCAGGAAGAGAGAGAGAGGAACAGAGAGAGAGGAAGGAGAGAGAGAGAGAAGGCGTGGAGAGAAAGGGAGATGTCAACAGAGATAGGGAGAGCTAGAAGGAGGGGAGAGAAAGGGAGATGTCAACAGAGATAGGGAGAGCTAGAATGAGGAGAGAGAGAGGGAGATGTCAACAGAGATAGGGAGAGCTAGAAGGAGGGGAGAGAGAGGGAGATGTCAACAGAGATAGGGAGAGCTAGAAGGAGAGGAGAGAGAGGGAGATGTCAACAGAGATAGGGAGAGCTAGAAGGAGGAGAGAGAGGGAGATGTCAACAGAGATAGGGGGAGCTAGAAGGAGGGGAGAGAGAGGGAGATGTCAACAGAGATAGGGAGAGCTAGAAGGAGGAGAGAAAGGAAGATGTCAACAGAGATGGGGCTGACAGAATAACATGCCGTCAACTCAATATCTTTTCATTACTGACTTCTCACCAGTGATGTCATCATAACCTGTAACCTTTTCCACTTTTCCAGTCTTGGTCCGGCTCAGCTTGACCCTGACCTCTGAAATTAATGATTAAAAAAATTATTTAAAAAATGTAATTAGATTTAATCTCATCTGCAAAGAGAGTTACACATTTGCATGGAAGGGGAATGTACACTACATGACCAAAAGTATGTGGACACCTGCTCATCTAACATCTCATTCCAAAATCATGGGTATTAATATGGAGTTGGTGCCCCTTTGCTGCTATAACAGCCTCCAGTCTTCTGGGAAGGCTTTCCACTAGATGTTGGAACATTGCTGCAGGGACTTGCTTCCATTCAGCCACAACAGCATTAGTGAGGTTGGGCGATTAGGCCTGGCTCACAGTCAGCGTTTCAATTCATCCCTAAAGGTATTCAATAGGGTTTAGGTCAGGGCTCTGTGCAGGCCAGTAAAGTTCTTCCATATCAATCTCAACAAACTATTTCTGTATGGACCTCGCTTTGTGTACAGGGGCATTGTCATGCTGAAACAGGAAAGGGCCTTCCCCAAACTGTTGCCACAAAGTTGGAAGCACAGAATAGTCTAGAATGTCATTGTATGCTGTAGCGATTAGATTTCCCTTCAATGGAACTAAGGGGCCTAACACGATCCATTAAAAACAACCCCAGACCATGATTCCTACTCCACCAAACTTTACAGTTGGCACTATGCTTTGGGGCAGGTAGCGTTCTCCTGGCATCTGCCAAACCCAGGTTTGTGGTTCTGACTGCCAGATGGGGAAACGTGATTCATCACTCCAGAGAAAGTGTTTCCACTCCAGCAGACGCTTGGCATTGCACATGTTGATCTTAGGCTTGTGTGCTGCTGCTCGGCCGTAGAAACCCATTTCATGAAGCTCCAGACGAACAGTTCTTGTGCTGAAGTTGCTTCCAGAGGAAGTTTGGAACTCGGAAGTGAGTGTTGCAACCGAGGACAGATGATTTTTACACGCGACAAACTTCAGCACTCGCGGTCTCGTTCTGTGAGCTTGTGTGAGCTACCACTTCGAGGCTAAGCCACTGCTGCTCCTAGATGTTTCCACTTCACAATAACAGCACTTACAGTTGACCGGGGCAGCTCTAGCAGATAGACATTTGATGAACTGACTTGTTGGAAAGGTAGCATACTATGATGGTGACATGTTGATTGTCACTGAGTTCCTCAGTAAGGCCATTGTACTGTCAATGTTTGTCTATGGAGATTGCATGGCAGTGTGCTCAATTTTTTTTCACAGGTCAGGAAAGGGTGTGCCTGAAATAGCCAAATCCACTAATTTGAAGGGGTGTCCACATACTTTTGTATTTACTGTAAGGTGTAGCTGGGTCGGCCCGTCCTCCACCACCCCAACCCAACACATCCCACTCAGCTTTAGGGTCTTAGTGAAACATTCATTGTTGGTTTCAGGTGTGTTGGGTCAAGGCCAGAGTGACAACCCACAGGACAGCAGACCACCAGGACTGAACAACCCAACAGCTGTTGAAAACATGAAGTGTACAGTGTTCCATATAAGGCATCCTGACCTCATGAACGTTGACCAGTAAATCAAATCTAGTGATACACAACGAGACATTTCTGCCGTCCATTGTGACATTGTTGGAGGATAACCAACCTTCCAATGAACTAAAATGCATTTCTTAGCCTTTATAAATGCTTGGTTACACAGTTTCTTCTGATAACAGTCTCCGGTATCAACATTTCCAAGCCAACAAATACAGAGAGAAAAGAGAATCTGTAGACATGCTGAGATTAAAGAGCATCCTCTTTACCAGAATTCAGCCAGAATTCACAAGACCACAACATACGCAAATATGTCCCCTTTTGTGGGGGGGGGGGGGGGGGGTCTTTAATAAACCACAAGGCTGGGTGAGAGAGATAGTTCTTACTCACTGACAGACTGAGGAGGAGACAGGGGAGGAGGGAGAGAGAGAGAGAGAGATAGGAGAGAGATAGTTCTTAAATACTGACAGACTGAGGAGGAGACAGGGGAGGAGGGAGAGAGAGAGAGATCGAAGAGAGAGATAGTTCTTACTAACTGACAGACTGAGGAGGAGACAGGGGAGGAGGGAGAGAGAGAGAGATAGGAGAGAGGTAGTTCTTACTCACTGACAGACTGAGGAGGAGACAGGGGAGGAGGGAGAGAGAGAGAGATCGAAGAGAGAGATAGTTCTTACTCACTGACAGCCTGAGGAGGAGACAGGGGAGGAGGGAGAGAGAGAGAGATAGATAGGAGAGAGAGATAGTTCTTACTCACTGACAAACTGAGGAGGAGACAGGGGAGGAGGGAGAGAGAGAGATCGAAGAGAGAGATAGTTCTTACTCACTGACAGACTGAGGAGGAGACAGGGGAGGAGGGAGAGAGAGAGAGATAGGAGAGAGATAGTTCTTACTCACTGACATACTGAGGAGGAGACAGGGGAGGAGGGAGAGAGAGAGAGATAGGAGAGAGAGATAGTTCTTACTCACTGACAGACTGAGGAGGAGACAGGGGAGGAGGGAGAGAGAGAGATCGAAGAGAGAGATAGTTCTTACTCACTGACAGCCTGAGGAGGAGACAGGGGAGGAGGGAGAGAGAGAGAGATATGAGAGGAGAGAGAGATAGTTCTGGATGTGCTGGGTTATGTTGTAACTAGATGTGCTGGGTTATGTTGTAACTAGATGTGCTGGGTTATGTTGTAACTAGATGTGATGGGTTATGTTGTAACTAGATGTGATGGGTTATGTTGTAACTAGATGTGATGGGTTATGTTGTAACTAGATGTGATGGGTTATGTTGTAACTAGATGTGATGGGTTATGTTGTAACTAGATGTGATGGGTTATGTTGTAACTAGATGTGCTGGGTTATGTTGTAACTAGATGTGATGGGTTATGTTGTAACTAGATGTGCTGGGTTATGTTGTAACTAGATGTGATGGGTTATGTTGTAACTAGATGTGATGGGTTATGTTGTAACTAGATGTAACTAGATGTGCTGGGTTATGTTGTAACTAGATGTGATGGGTTATGTTGTAACTAGATGTAACTAGATGTGCTGGGTTATGTTGTAACTAGATGTGCTGGGTTATGTTGTAACTAGATGTGCTGGGTTATGTTGTAACTAGATGTGATGGGTTATGTTGTAACTAGATGTGATGGGTTATGTTGTAACTAGATGTGATGGGTTATGTTGTAACCAGATGTGCTGGGTTATGTTGTAACTAGATGTGCTGGGTTATGTTGTAACTAGATGTGCTGGGTTATGTTGTAACCAGATGTGCTGGGTTATGTTGTAACTAGATGTGATGGGTTATGTTGTAACTAGATGTGCTGGGTTATGTTGTAACTAGATGTGATGGGTTATGTTGTAACTAGATGTGATGGGTTATGTTGTAACTAGATGTGATGGGTTATGTTGTAACTAGATGTGATGGGTTATGTTGTAACTAGATGTGATGGGTTATGTTGTAACTAGATGTGATGGGTTATGTTGTAACTAGATGTAACTAGATGTGATGGGTTATGTTGTAACTAGCTGTGATGGGTTATGTTGTAACTAGATGTGATGGGTTATGTTGTAACTAGATGTGCTGGGTTATGTTGTAACTAGCTCTAGATGTGATGGGTTATGTTGTAACTAGATGTGATGGGTTATGTTGTAACTAGATGTGATGGGTTATGTTGTAACTAGATGTGATGGGTTATGTTGTAACTAGATGTGATGGGTTATGTTGTAACTAGCTCTAGATGTGCTGGGTTGGTAGAAGGAGACATGGGAGGAGGGAGAGAGAGAAACATTTAAATCAACTGAAAATATTTGTATCACTGACTTCTCACCAGTGATGTCATCATAACCAGTAACCTGTTCCTCTCTTGGCCCAGCCCAGCCTGACCCTGACATATAGCACCAGGCCTGTTGAGTTGACTTGGGTAACAGACCTCTAGCTTCTACACCACATCCCCCCTCTCCTGCTCTAACATGAGACCTCATCAGTACTCATTTTGGGTGCTGGTACTGTTTATATTGAGGTGCTGGAACATTAAGACAATATTCTATAAGAGGTGAACTCAAGCAGTAGAAAGTTAGAGGTGATATTATAGGACACACTATGTGTAACTTTGCTGCTCTGTCAGCAGTTTCCTGTGGAGTTTTTCAGTTTGCTGTAGTGTGTTCAACCACTGATCCAAGATAAGTTGCTAAGAAGTTTATCTCACATCATTGAAGTTAGGACGTAATGAGAGAGAAGTCATAAAGCCTAGCAGTATTTTCCACACTTCAGTCCTCTCTTCATGACAGTAGACTTGTTTCACTCAGTGGAGCCCCAGTTAGAGACAGATATGATACCTGCAGTGATACTGATGACCCTGTTGTGGAGCACAGGTAGGAGGCTGTTATATTGATATACACTTGTGACAGTTACTGAGATATGTTTTGATATTGTAAGATATATTACCATTTGCAGGGCTAGTAAAATAACATGCAACTGGAAGCAGACAGTAAAAATGTGTCTCAAAGCAGGACAATGATGTGATCACCTGTAAATGTACTTTACTGTAGCCTAACTGTCCATCTGGGGACAGGCACTAATGTCAGTTAAGTTGTGATGGTGTCATGCATCTGACTGTTGTATATTCAGTGTGTCAATGATTGATTGTATCTGACTCTATGTAAATGAATGAGAGTATATTTTATGTATCTGTTTAATATTGGTCTTATGTTAGAGCAGGAGAAGGGGGGAGTGTCGATGCCAGAGGTCTGTGACCTGAGTCAAGCTCAACAGGCCTGATGCTACATGTCAGGAAGAGAGAGAGAACGAGAGATAGGAGGGGAGGGGACAGAGCATAGCCGAGGGAAGTAGGGGTGTGGGGAGGGCAGAGGAGAGAGATAGGAGGGGAGGGGACAGAGCATAGCCGAGGGAAGTAGGGGTGTGGGGAGGGCAGAGCAGAGAGATAGGAGGGGAGGGGACAGAGCATAGCTGAGGGAAGTAGGGGTGTGGGGAGGGCAGAGGAGAGAGAAAGGAGGGGAGGGGACAGAGCATAGCTGAGGGAAGTAGGGGTGTGGGGAGGGCAGAGGAGAGAGATAGGAGGGGAGGGGACAGAGCATAGCTGAGGGAAGTAGGGGTGTGGGGAGGGCAGAGGAGAGAGATAGGAGGGGAGGGGACAGAGCATAGCTGAGGGAAGTAGGGGTGTGGGGAGGGCAGAGGAGAGAGATAGGAGGGGAGGGGACAGAGCATAGCTGAGGGAAGTACGGGGTGGGGAGGGCAGAGGAGAGAGATAGGAGGGGAGGGGACAGAGCATAGCTGAGGGAAGTAGAGGTGTGGGGAGGGCAGAGGAGAGAGAGAGGAGGGGAGGGGACAGAGCATAGCTGAGGGAAGTAGGGGTGTGGGGAGGACAGAGCAGAGAGATAGGAGGGGAGGGGACAGAGCATAGCCGAGGGAAGTAGGGGGTGGAGAGGGTAGAGGAGAGAGAGAGGAGGGGAGGGGACAGAGCATAGCTGAGGGAAGTAGGGGAGGGGAGGGGACAGAGCATAGCTGAGGGAAGTAGGGGAGGGGAGGGGACAGAGCATAGCTGAGGGAAGTAGGGGAGGGGAGGGGACAGAGCATAGCTGAGGGAAGTAGGGGAGGGGAGGGGACAGAGCATAGCTGAGGGAAGTAGGGGAGGGGAGGGCAGAGCAGAGAGAGAGGAGGGGAGGGGACAGAGCATAGCTGAGGGAAGTAGGGGGTGGGGAGGGCAGAGCAGAGAGATAGGAGGGGAGGGGACAGAGCATAGCCGAGGGAAGTAGGGGAGGGGAGGGGACAGAGCATAGCTGAGGGAAGTAGGGGAGGGGAGGGCAGAGCAGAGAGAGAGGAGGGGAGGGGACAGAGCATAGCTGAGGGAAGTAGGGGAGGGGAGGGGACAGAGCATAGCTGAGGGAAGTAGGGGAGGGGAGGGGACAGAGCATAGCTGAGGGAAGTAGGGGAGGGGAGGGGACAGAGCATAGCTGAGGGAAGTAGGGGAGGGGAGGGGACAGAGCATAGCTGAGGGAAGTAGGGGAGGGGAGGGCAGAGCAGAGAGAGAGGAGGGGAGGGGACAGAGCATAGCTGAGGGAAGTAGGGGGTGGGGAGGGCAGAGCAGAGAGATAGGAGGGGAGGGGACAGAGCATAGCCGAGGGAAGTAGGGGAGGGGAGGGGACAGAGCATAGCTGAGGGAAGTAGGGGAGGGGAGGGCAGAGCAGAGAGAGAGGAGGGGAGGGGACAGAGCATAGCTGATGGAAGTAGGCATTATGAGGGTGCTGCGGCGCCCCCAAAAAAATACATGAATGTAATTAGATTTTTTTACTTTTTGGAAAACCATTTCCCCCCTGTGGTAGACCAGGGACTTTGGTCAAGACGTTTACCCAGATCAGACACGAACAGAGTAGGATTAGCTCGGTTTCAAGGGTGTTTATTTAAATAATAAATCAAAAAGATAAAGATAGGTCTCCCCCATGAGACCCTCTCCGGGATACCGTCTTCTACGCTCCGGGTCTTGCTGTATCCTGTCCAGCACAAAAACTCCCGCCTCATACCTCTGCAACCGTCCCCATCTATACGGGAGTCCTTTCCTCCACCACTCTCTCTGTGTGCTTCCCTTCTGGCAGCTTTTTGGGCCTTGCACAGCTGGTGAGCAACCAGCCCCTGATTACTCACCAACTCCCAGTCAGCCACAATTAGTCCTGGCCGGAGAGCCCGTCGAGACCTGGCACGTCCAGCAGATGGAGCCATCGGCTCGTGATGTATACTCTGTCTGTCACCAGGCCTCGACGAGTCTCCCCCTGGTGGCTGACCTGCTGTACGCCACACCCACTAGTAGTCCAGTACTGTATCAGAGGTTTGATATAGCCTTCTGTAGCGAGCCCAACATTAACTTCTTACCTATAGGTCTACATCATCATCCTCTGTCTACATCCTAATCCCTACCTGTAGTCTACCTACCTCTGGTATAATGCATTTCCACCTCTCACTCCATCAGTGTTGCTTGTCCATCTTCCTGAATTAAAAGATGAACAGATCAATATTGCTGCATAACGTCATTAAATATTGCTAAGTTATTTATCTATAGTGTGGATGTAGGGCTGTTTTTAGTATATAATGAGCACCCAGATGCTGCGTAGGCAACACAATAATATCAGACAGACAAACTGGCCCTGCTGCCTCCGTGTTGACTACTATGTTGCAATATGAATATTCTCAGAGTTGTCTTGTTGATACTAAATGTTTCAGTTTCTCCTAGACACCTCTTCATTTATACAATGTTTCAATATTATCAGAGCCACCTTGTTGACGCAATGCTTCAGTATTCACAGAATGTTTCCTTTCCCTGGTGAATAATGCAGACAGGCAAATACAAAATGAGCTGGGTGCACACATCATAAGGAACACTGACACTGTCATAGTGTAACAGTATAACTTTAAACCGTCCCCTCGCCCCGACACAGCGCGAACCAGGGACCCTCTGCACACATCAACAACTGACACCCACGAAGCATCGTTACCCATCGCTCCACAAAAGCCGCGGCCCTTGCAGAGCAAGGGGAACCACTACTTCAAGGTCTCAAAGCGAGTGACGTAATCGATTGACACGCTATTAGCGCGCACCACCGACAAGCTAGCCATTTCACATCCGTTACAATAGTACACAATACGAACTGCTCCACAAGGGTGACTTCATATACATTATAGCAGGGGGTCGGCAACGCTTTTCAATTGACAAATGATCCTCCCATTTCTAAAGATCTGCGTGCCTGTATAACGCCCCACCCAGCAGACTGTTGACCAATCACGTTCATGTTGTCATGCCGCGTCACGCGGTTGCTAAACCAATCGTAACGTAATATCTTCTCAAAGTCAGTGTACTTCATGTCGAGAAACTGCCTATTTTCATCAAAAGTACGTACTGTCACGATCCCAAAGCTATACGATACTACAGAGAGCAAGTTAATTATCTCACATCTCCGAAAATATCTGTAATGTTGTACTTCTTTTTAACAAAATTCATGCTAATATTGTGTTTTTGACCAAGAGCCCAATAGACTCCCATTCAAACCTTGAAAGAGCGCTCTCCTTGTCCCAGAATCGCCCAGAATGCACCGCGCCGCCTATTGAAGTAGCAAGGGCAACGTTTCCCATCTCCGCAAAAGTATTTCTGAAGTTGTGAATGTTAGATTCCACTCTGTGAGACACATCGATCTGCAGGTTGAAGATGGTGAGATTGTAGACTCCTAAATTGGTAGTGCAGTTTGTTTAGGTGATTTAACAGCTAGTTAGCTACTTCACATGCTGACATTGTCTTTGGTATTGTAATGAAACAGCAGGGAGCAGGTCTCGAACCCTCGACCTCCTAGCCCGAGGTCCGGCGCGCTATCGACTGTGCCGCAAAAGCATGCTCGAGGCAGAGTCGATTTCCGCGCTTATAAACCCAGGGTCGTTACACTATTATTGTGTGTAGATACGTTTAGCTACCAGCCAGCCCATACAGAGAGCATTGCATTGTGGATTTTGTAGTCGACTTGAGCTGCAACAGATTTCCACAACGATGTTCCATCTTGTTACCAACCTTATTATTAGGGATGCACCGATATTAGATTTTTGGCCGATACAGATATCCAATATTTTCCTTGCCAAAAAGAAACGATACCGATAACTGATATAAAACATTTTGCGGTCTTTAAAGCATTCTAGTACAGTTAAATAGTTCATGTCTGGGGGCATTTTTGTTAGTTTTTGCTGTTCTCCAAATAGTATTTAAGAGTTTATAGGACAGTAAATTAGCTTCAACTGGTTTAGCTGTATTTCTACACACCCCATTTAGCCATACCCTAGGTTTAGCTGTATTTCTACACACCCCATTTAGCCATACCCTAGGTTTAGCTGTATTTATACACATCCCATTTAGCCATACCCTAGGTTTAGCTGTATTTATACACACCCCATTTAGCCATACCCTAGGTTTAGCTGTATTTATACACACCCCATTTAGCCATACCCTAGGTGTAGCTGTATTTCTACACATCCCATTTAGCCATACCCTAGGTTTAGCTGTATTTATACACATCCCATTTAGCCATACCCTAGGGTTAGCTGTATTTCTACACACCCCATTTAGCCATACCCTAGGTTTAGCTGTATTTCTACATATCCCATTTAGCCATACCCTAGGTGTATCTGTATTTATACACATCCCATTTAGCCATACCCTAGGTTTAGCTGTATTTCTACACACCCCATTTAGCCATACCCTAGGTTTAGCTGTATTTATACACATCCCATTTAGCCATACCCTAGGTTTAGCTGTATTTCTACACACCCCATTTAGCCATACCCATGGTGTAGCTGTATTTATACACATCCCATTTAGCCATACCCTAGGTTTAGCTGTATTTCTACACACCCCATTTAGCCATACCCATGGTGTAGCTATATTTATACACATCCCATTTAGCCATACCATAGGTTTAGCTGTATTTCTACACATCCCATTTAGCCATACCCTAGGTTTAGCTGTATTTATACACATCCCATTTAGCCATACCCTAGGTTTAGCTGTATTTCTACACACCCCATTTAGCCATACCCTAGGTTTAGCTGTATTTCTACACACCCCATTTAGCCATACCCATGGTGTAGCTGTATTTATACACATCCCATTTAGCCATACCCTAGGTTTAGCTGTATTTCTACACACCCCATTTAGCCATACCCATGGTGTAGCTGTATTTATACACATCCCATTTAGCCATACCATAGGTTTAGCTGTATTTCTACACATCCCATTTAGCCATACCCTAGGTTTAGCTGTATTTCTACACACCCCATTTAGCCATACCCTAGGTTTAGCTGTATTTATACACATCCCATTTAGCCATACCCTAGGTTTAGCTGTATTTCTACACCCCATTTAGCCATACCCTAGGTTTAGCTGTATTTCTACACATCCCATTTAGCCATTCCCTAGGTTTAGCTGTATTTCTACACACCCCATTTAGCCATAACCTAGGTTTATCTGTATTTCTACACATCCCATTTAGCCATACCCTAGGTTTAGCTGTATTTCTACACACCCCATTTAGCCATACCCTAGGTTTAGCTGTATTTATACACATCCCATTTAGCCATACCCTAGGTTTAGCTGTATTTCTACATATCCCATTTAGCCATACCCTAGGTGTATCTGTATTTATACACATCCCATTTAGCCATACCCTAGGTTTAGCTGTATTTCTACACACCCCATTTAGCCATACCCTAGGTTTAGCTGTATTTCTACACACCCCATTTAGCCATACCCTAGGTTTAGCTGTATTTATACACATCCCATTTAGCCATACCCTAGGTTTAGCTGTATTTCTACTCACCCAAACTACTTAATGCGCGGCTATGGGACAGAGGAGGAGAGAGAGGGAGATGTCAACAGAGATGGGGCTGACAGACTAACATGCAGTCAACTCAATATCTTTTCATTACTGACTTCTCACCAGTGATGTCATCACAACCGGTAACCTTTTCCACTCTTCCACTCTTGGTCCGGCTCAGCTTGTCCCTGACCTTTGAATTTCATTATTTAAAAAACAGACAGAAGCAAATGTATTAAATTAGATCCACCACATGTTTCAATCAGACCACCATAGTCCCTGTGTCCAAGAACACCAAGGTAACCTGCCTAAATGACTACCGACCCGTAGTACTCACGTCTGTAGCCATGAAGGGCTTTGAAAGGCTGGTCATGGCTCAATTCAACACCATTTTCCCAGAAACCCTAGACCCACTCCAATTTCCATACCGCCCCAACAGATCCACAGATGATGCAATCTCTATTGAACTCCACACTGTCCTTTCCCACCTGGACAAAAGGAACACCTATGTGAGAATGCTGTTCATTGACTACAGCTCAGCGTTCAACACCATAGTGCCCTCAAAGCTCATCACTAAGCTAAGGACCCTGGGACTGAACACCTCCCTCTGCAACTGGATCCTGGACTTCCTGATGGGCCGCCACCAGGTGGTAAGGTTAGGTAACAACACATCCGCCACGCTGATCCTCAACACGGGCCTGTGTGCTCAGTCCCCTCCTGTACTCCCTGTTCACTCATGACTGCACGCCGAGGCATGACTCCAACACCATTAAGTTTGCCGATGACACAACAGTGGTAGGTCTGATCACTGACAACAGTGTGACAGCCTATAGGGAGGAGGTCAGAGACCTGGCCGTGTGGTGCCAGGACAACAATTTCTCCCTCAACGTGATCAAGACAAAGGAGATGATTGTGAAAGACAGGAAAAGGAGGACCGAGCACGCCCCCATTCTCATCAACGGGGCTGTAGTGGAGCAGGTTGAGAGCTTCAAGTTCCTTGGTGTCCACATCACCAACATCCTAACATGGTCCAAACACACTAAGACAGTCGTGAAGAAGGCATGACAAAAGGAGACTGAAAAGATTTGGCATGGGTCCTCAGATCCTCAAAAGGTTCTACAGCTGCACCATCGAGAGCATCCTGACGGGTTGCATCACTGCCTGGTATGGCAACTGATCGACCTCTGACCGCATGACACTATAGAGGGTAGTGCGTACGGCCCAGTACATCACTGGGTCAAGCTTCCTGCCATCCAGGACATCTATGCCAGGCGGTGTCAGAGGAAGGCCATAAAAATGGTCAAAGACTCCAGTCACCCTAGTCATAGACTGTTCTCTCTGCTACCGCACGGCAAGTGATACCAGAGCACCAAGTCTAGGTCCAAGAGGCTTCTAAACATCTTCTACACCCAAGCCATAAGACTCCTGAACATCTAATCAAATGGCTACCCAGACTATTTGCATTGTCCCCCCCTTCGCCTACGCTGCTGCTACTCTCTGTTATTATCTATGTATAGTCACTTTAATAACTCTACCTACATGTACATATTACCTCAATAACCTTGACACCGGTGACCCGCACATTGACTCTGCACCGGTACCCCGGTACCACTAGTGCCCTCTCAACCAGCTGGCTACACTAGTGCCCTCTCAACCAGCTGGCTACACTAGTACACTCTCAACCAGCTGGCTACACTAGTGCACTCTCAACCAGCTGGCTACACTAGTGCCCTCTCAACCAGCTGGCTACACTAGTGCCCTCTCAACCAGCTGGCTACACTAGTGCACTCTCAACCAGCTGGCTACACTAGTGCCCTCTCAACCAGCTGGCTACACTAGTGTCCTCTCAACCAGCTGGCTACACTAGTGCCCTCTCAACCAGCTGGCTACACTAGTGTCCTCTCAACCAGCTGGTTCCACTAGGGACCTCTCAACCAGCTGGCTCCACTAGGGACCTCTCAACCAGCTGGCTACACTAGTGCCCTCTCAACCACCTGTCTCCACTAGGGCCCTCTCAGCCAGCCGGCTCCACTAGGCCCTCTCAGTCAGCTCGTGTGTGTAGGAGAGTGTGAGCTGTGTGTACAAAACGTAGAAGTACAAATGTCAAGGGAAATGAACTAAAGTGATAAATCTAGTCCTAGGTTTTATTTACTGTGGTGTTTGTTCTCCACTGGTTACCCTGTTCTCATCACAACAGGTCACACATTCTGCTGACATGATTGCACACTGTGGTATTTCACCTGACAGATACAGGAGCTTGTCAATATTATATTTGTCTTCAAAAAAAATTGGGGTCCTTGTAATCTGAGGGAAATATGTGTCTCTTATATCGTTGTACATTTGGCAGGAGGTTAGAAAGTACAGCTCAGTTTCCACCTCATTTTGTGGCAGTGGGCACATAGCCAGTCTTCTCTCTGCCTGTTTCAATCCTTTCTCAATAGCAAGGCTCACTTCATTTGTATATTGTACATTCCTCAGTTTTCTATCAGATAGTCTGTCACCATGTAATGTCTGTTTAGGGCCAAATAGTTTTGGGATTTTTATATTTTGGGGGAAAAAGATCAGGAAACTAATATTAAAATTTTACATTATTTCACCCCTTATTGTTTGGAACTAAACTATCTCCATATCTACTTCCATAAATGTGTTAAACTGGTACCAGGAGACCTTCAGACGAGTCTTGTAAAGCTTGTGGGCGTCCTAGATCAATACAACCTGTTCGTGTTCCTGAGAGACTCACCTTTCCATAGTGGGGTCATGTTAGTGTGTCCTAGATCAATACAACCTGTATGTGTTCCTGAGAGACTCACCTTTCCATAGTGGGGTCATGTTAGTGTGTCCTAGATCAAACCAACCTGTATGTGTTCCTGAGAGACTCACCTTTCCATAGTGGGGTCATGTTAGTGTGTCCTAGATCAATACAACCTGTACGTGTTCCTGAGAGACTCACCTTTCCATAGTGGGGTCATGTTAGTGTGTCCTAGATCAATACAACCTGTATGTGTTCCTGAGAGACTCACCTTTCCATAGTGGGGTCATGTTAGTGTGTCCTAGATCAATACAACCTGTATGTGTTCCTGAGAGACTCACCTTTCCATAGTGGGGTCATGTTAGTGTGTCCTAGATCAATACAACCTGTATGTGTTCCTGAGAGACTCATCTTTCCATAGTGGGGTCATGTTAGTGTGTCCTAGATCAATACAACCTGTATGTGTTCCTGAGAGACTCACCTTTCCATAGTGGGGTCATGTTAGTGTGTCCTAGATCAATACAACCTGTACGTGTTCCTGAGAGACTCACCTTTCCATAGTGGGGTCATGTTAGTGTGTCCTAGATCAATACAACCTGTACGTGTTCCTGAGAGACTCACCTTTCCATAGTGGGGTCATGTTAGTGTGTCCTAGATCAATACAACCTGTATGTGTTCCTGAGTCTCATCTTTCCACAGTTTAAAGGCCAAACTGATCGGACGTTACAGATTTCCACACGACCACAGAAATGGTAGGCTAAGGGTAAAATTGTAAATGAAAAGAGCATCTACCAAACATGGATTGTGTGTGTGGGGGTACAGAGATGTGGTAGTCATATAATAATCATGCTGTGGTCTACATTTAGTTCATCATCAAGCAGACCAGATGATTAGAGATGGTGGGAGAGCCTGTTAGGCTGTTTAAAATGGAACAATATAATTTATATACTGTAGCATGAGACTAATACCTCTATATACATTTAACAGGATTTGAGTGACGTTTTCTAAATTGTTTTATAATAAATATATATTATACATTTTCACTGAGACATCATGGTGTGTACATCAATTTAAATCCCAACTTGTAATGAAAGTATAAATAATAAAAATCAACAAAGTATTGGACAGGCCTATGAGGTCTAAAGGTCTGTCTTTCCAAGACATTTTGTTCATCTGCAAGCAGACCTGATGATTCTAGATGGTGGGAGAGCCTGTTATTTAAAATGGAAGAATATAACTTACTGTAGCCTATATAATGTAACAATGACAATAATCCCTTCATATATACTGTAGTTGAGGTCTGTCTTTCCAAGATATTCTGTTGTAATGAAAGTTGTATTGAAATGTAATGTGTTTTTTAGTGTTTATTCTGTTGCATTAAAAAAGTCACTGTTGCCTATTAGATCAATATCAGTGTGAACACGTCTGATTGGACTAGATTCATGTTGAGGTGAGACACGTCTGATTGGACTAGATCCATGTTGAGGTGAGACATGTCTGATTGGACTATATCCACGTTGAGGTGAGACATGTCTGATTGGACTAGATCCACGTTGAGGTGAGACACGTCTGATTGGACTAGATCCACGTTGAGGTGAGACACGTCCGATTGGACTAGATCCATGTTGAGGTGAGACACGTCTGATTGGACTAGATCCATGTTGAGGTGAGACATGTCTGATTGGACTAGATCCACGTTGAGGTGAGACACGTCTGGTTGGACTAGATCCACGTTGAGGTGAGACATGTCTGATTGGACTAGATCCATGTTGAGGTGAGACACGTCTGATTGGACTAGATCCATGTTGAGGTGAGACACGTCTGATTGGACTATATCCATGTTGAGGTGAGACACGTCTGATTGGACTATATCCATGTTGAGGTGAGACACGTCTGATTGGACTAGATCCATGTTGAGGTGAGACACGTCTGATTGGACTAGATCCGTGTTGCGGTGAGACACGTCTGATTGGACAAGATCCGTGTTGAGGTGAGACAAGTCTGATTGTACTAGATCCGTGTTGAGGTGAGACAAGTCTGAATGGACTAGATCCATGTTGAGGTGAGACACGTCTGATTGGACTAGATCCATGTTGAGGTGAGACACGTCTGATTGGACTAGATCCATGTTGAGGTGAGACACGTTTGATTGGACTAGATCCATGTGGAGGTGAGACACCTCTGATTGGACTAGATCCATGTTGAGGTGAGACACCTCTGATTGGACTAGATCCATGTTGAGGTGAGACACCTCTGATTGGACTAGATCCATGTTGAGGTGAGACACCTCTGATTGGACTAGATCCATGTTGAGGTGAGACACCTCTGATTGGACTAGATCCATGTTGAGGTGAGACACCTCTGATTGGACTAGATCCATGTTGAGGTGAGACACCTCTGATTGGACTAGATCCATGTTGAGGTGAGACACCTCTGATTGGACTAGATCCATGTTGAGGTGAGACACCTCTGATTGGACTAGATCCATGTTGAGGTGAGACACGTCTGATTGGACTAGATCCATGTTGAGGTGAGACACGTCTGATTGGACTAGATCCATGTTCAGTTGAGACACGTCTGATTGGACTAGATCCATGTTGAGAGGGGAGGGGGTAAGACAAGAGGATGAGAAGAGGAGAAGAAAGGGAGAGAAGAGGAGAAGAGAGGGGGAGGATAGGAGAGGACAGGGGGAGGAGAGGAGAGGAGAAGAGATGGGGGAAAGAGGAGAAGAGGTGGGGGAAAGAGGAGAAGAGGTGGGGAAAGAGGAGAAGAGATGGGGAAAGGGGAGAAGAGGGGGAGGAGAAGAGAGGGGGAGAAGAGGAGAAGAGAGGGAGCGAAGGCTCGAGTTGGAGGAGAGGAGAAGAGAAGATAGGGGTAGAAGAGGGAGAAAAGGAGAAGAGAGGGGAGAAAAAGTGAGAGGAGGAGAGGAGTGGAGGGAGAATGAGAGGGGCAGAAGTGGGGAAGGGGAGGATAGGAGAGGGTTGGAAAAGATGAGAGGGGAGAAGAGGGGGAGAACAGGGGCTAAAGAGGAGAAGAGAGGGGGGGTGGAAAGGGGGGAGAATAGGAGAGCGGGGAGGGGGAGAAGAAAAGAGTAGATGAGATGGGGGAGAAGAGAAGGGGGGAGAAAATTAGAAGAGAGGTGAGGAGGGGAGAGGAGAAGAGAAGATGGGGGAGAAGAGGGGAGGGGAGAAGGGGGGGGGAAGAGAAGAGAGGGAGAAGAGAAAAGGGGGAGAAGAGAGGGGGAAAGAGAGGGGGAGAAAAGGAGAGGGGGAGAAGAGTAGAGGGGGGAGGGGAAGAGATGAGAGGAGTGGAGGGAGAATGAGAGGGGGATAAGAGGTGAACAGAGTGTCAAAAGAGGAGAAGAGAGGGGCGGAAGGGGAGAAGATGAGAGGAGAGGGTTGGAGAAGATGAGAGGGAGAGAAGAGAAGAGGGGGAGAAGAGGAGAGGGGGAGGGGAGAAGAGGGGGAGAAGAGAAGAGGGGGAGAAGAGAAGAGGGGGAGAAGAGAGTAGATGAGATGGGGGAGAAGAGGAGAGGTGCAGAAGAGGAGAGGGGAGAAGGGGGGGAGAAGATTAGAAAAGAGGTGGAGAAGAGAGAGGAAGAGAAGGGAGAGGGGAGAAGAGAAGAGGGGAGGAGAAGAGATGGGGAGAAGAGAGGGGGGAAAGAGGAGAAGAGATGGGGATAAGAGGAGAGAAGAGAAGGGGAGAGGGGGAGGAGTGTAGAGGAGAGCGGGGTGGAGAAGGGAGGGGCAGAAGAGGAGAAGAGAGGGGGAGAAGTGGAGAGGGGAGAAGAAAAGTGAGAGGAGAAGGGGAGAGGAGAGGACAGGGGGAGAAGAGGAGAGGAGGGAGAATGAGAGGGGGGAAAGAGGAGAAGAGATGGGGATAAGAGGAGAGAAGAGAAGGGGAGAGGGGGATGTGTGTAGAGGAGAGCGGGGTGGAGATGGGAGGGGCAGAAGAGGAGAAGAGAGGGGGAGAAGTGGAGAGGGGAGAAGAAAAGTGAGAGGAGAAGGGGAGAGGAGAGGACAGGGGGAGAAGAGGAGAGGAGGGAGAAGAGGAGAATAGAGTGTCAAAAGAGAAGAATAAAGGGGCAGAAGTGGGGAAGGGGAGAAGAGGAGAAGAGAAGATGGGGGAGAAGGGGGGGAGAAGAGGAGAGGGTGAGAAGCAGAGAATTGAAGAGAGGAGAGGAGAAGAGATGGGGGAAAGAGAAGAGATGGGGGAAAGAGGAGAAGAGAGGGATAGAAGAGAAGAGTAGAGGTGGAGAAGAGGAGAAGAGATGGGGGAAAGAGGAGATGAGATGGGGAGAAGAGAGGGGGGAAAGAGGAGAAGAGAGGGGGAGAAGGGTAGAGGTGGAGAAGAGGAGAGGAGGGGGGAGGGGAAGAGAGGAGGCTGTACAAGAGAGGGGGGGAAGAGGAGAAGAGATGGGGAGGAGAGGGAGAAGAGGAGAAGGGAGGGGGAGCTGGGAGAGGGGAGGAGTGTAGATGAGAGCAGAGCGGGGTGGAGAAGGGAGGGGCAGAAGAGGAGAAGAGAGGGGGAGAAGTGGAGAGGGGAGAAGAAAAGTGAGAGGAGAGGACAGGGGGAGAAGAGAGGGGCAGAAGAGGAGAGGGAGAGGTGAGGAGAGGAAAGGGTGAGAAGAGGAGAGGGGGAGGAGTGTAGAGGAGAAGAGTGGGGGAACAGAGGAGAAGAGAGGGTGAGAAGAGGAGAAGAGTGGGGGAGAAGAGGAGAAGAGAGGGGGAGAAGGGGGGTAGAAGAGAGTGGGAGAAAAGGAGAAGAGGGGGGAGAAGAGAAGATGAGGGGGAGGAGAGAGGGGAAGATTATTAGAAGAGAGAGGGAGAAGTGGAGTAGAGATGGGGAGAAGAGGAGAAGAGAGGACAATAAGAGGAGAAGTGAGGGAGAGAGGGGGAGAGGAATAGGAGAGGGGGGAGAAGAGGAGAGGAGAGGGAGAAGAGGAGAGGAATGGAGAGGAGAGGAGAGAAGAAGGGATACGAGGAGTTGGGGATTATGAAATTTGACCGTCTGACTTGGAAAGGTGGCATCCTATGATGTTGCCATGTTGAAAGTCACTGAGCTCTTCATTAAGGCCATTCTACGGACAATGTTTGTCTATGGAGATTGCATGGCTGAGTGCTTGATTTTATACATCTGTCAGGAAGGGGAGTGCCTGAAATAGAATCCACTAATTTGAAGGGGTGTCCACATACTTTTGTATATATAGTGTATGTACACATGGGTGTTGTTGCACCATACCAATGATAAGCCTGTCTTCCCATCACATCATGAAAGGTCATGTTGATGTTCATTTAACCTCTGTCTCTCTCTTCCTCTGACTCCTCCCTTTCTCCTCTGTCTCTCTCTTCCTCTGACTCCTCCCTTTCTCCTCTGTCTCTCTTCCTCTGACTCCTCCCTTTCTCCTCTGTCTCTCTTCCTCTGACTCCTCCCTTTCTCCTCTGTCTCTCTCTTCCTCTGACTCCTCCCTTTCTCCTCTGTCTCTCTCTTCCTCTGACTCCTCCCTTTCTCCTCTGTCTCTCTCTTCCTCTGACTCCTCCCTTTCTCCTCTGTCTCTCTCTTCCTCTGACTCCTCCCTTTCTCCTCTGTCTCTCTATCTCTCTGTCTCTCTCTCTCTCTTTCTCCTCTGTCTCTCTCTTTCTCCTCAGATCTCCAGGCTCTAAGCGTCAGTTCACCAGGTAGGTAGAGTATAAATCTAGTGATTATAGCAGTTCAATATTAGTCAACTTTATTATCCCACATGGAGAAATTCATGTGTCCATACAAACCATTCTAAAACCCAATAACAAGTAGTGTTTTATGGAACTACTAATACTTGTCAACCACAAAGCATTACTGCTGTTAGAATAACAGAATCACTGTCATCATCTGTCCTCATCACTGTGTTTTCCTCTCTGCTGTTTACAGCTGAACTCTCAGTCAGACTAGTGAATGGGACCACTTCCTGTTCTGGGACAGTGGAAGCCTTCTATGAAGGAGAGTGGTTGGGTCTATGTTCTATGTGGCGGTGGAGCATGAGAGAGGTTAAGGTTGTGTGTAGACAGCTGGACTGTGGGAATCCTGTAGCTGAATCTAGAGGACCTCTGATTGAAGATGGAAGAAGAGGAGTCAGACTATTGAGTTGCTATGGAGATGAGTCTTCTTTTAGACATTGTGACATCAGAGGGGGACCTGGTTTCTGTTATGGTGAATATTATCGTCATGTGATCTGTTCAGGTAAGAGACTGGTCATATTGAGAGATTTATTTGTACATTATACAATATTACCATGTATCATGTTTTATGTGTTTTTATTTCATTTAAATAGAGGGAGAGATGTCAGATGTATTTAAACATTATATTTGTGTTTGTCATATTGGTTTATGGGAGATGTTCATGGGCAGATCATTGTAGTTCAGATGGTACTGAAGTGAAGCTGCCTGATGGATGTCCAGCTGTTTATTTTCTATAAAGTGAAGTGAACTTATTCCTGTCTCCTGCCTGCATTATTCCCAACCCGATCCTGAGTGACTAAGAACCCATTTCTACCTCTTACAGTATCAAACATAGCAAACTACAATCTTTTATCCAACATATTTGTGTTTAGTCCTTGGCAGTGTCATCAACAAAACTGATTGAATGTTCAACCAACTCTTTTTCTCCAGAGTCTGTGCGGCTTGTGGATGGAGCTGGTCTCTGCTCTGGGAGAGTGGAGGTGAAGTCCAATCAGTCCTGGGCCTCAGTGTGTGAAGCTGACTTTGACCGGCAGGATGCAGAGGTAGTCTGTGGGGATGTTGGCTGTGGGGCTCCTGCAGCTCTACAGGGGGGGCTCTATGGAGGAGGTGAGGGTCAGACCTGGGATAAAGAGTTCCAGTGTAAAGGCAAAGAATCCCTTCTCCTGGACTGTGACACCTCAGACAGAAAACACAACACCTGCCTACCTGGTAATGCTGTTGGACTTACCTGCTCAGGTAAGAAACAGTTTGTCACTCAATCAACATTGTTTCTCACCTGGAGTGAAGAATATGAGAGACAATATAGGTGTTTTAGTGAGAAAATAGTAAGATTACTGTCTCTCTCTTTTCTTTTCTCAGAGCCTGATGATGTGAGGCTGGTGGGAGGAGGCAGTCGCTGTGCTGGTGGAGTGGAGTGGTACGACCAGGGAGAGTGGAGGATTGTGGGAGCTGACTGGAAGAAGAAGGAGATGGCTGCAGTAGTGTGTAGACAGCTGGGTTGTGGCTCCACTGTTTCAGTACTTCCTGGAAACACCACTGGAGGGTTTGAAGTTTCCTGTTCTGGGTCTGAGTCTGTACTGAGGGAGTGTGGGAGAATGTATGTTCACCGTCCTGGACTCACAGTGATCTGCTCAGGTAATAACAAGACACACTATGTGGCCAAAAGTATGTGGACATTTGTGGATTCTGATATTTCAGCCACACAGCAATGTGTAGCTGAAATGAGCACACAGCCATGCAATCTCCATAGACAAACATTGCCAGTAGATTGGACTTACTGAAGATCTCAGTGACTTTCAACGTGGCACGTCTAGGAGCAACAACGGCTCAGCCGTGAAGTGGTAGACAACACAAGCTGACAGAACGGACCGCCGAGCGTTGAACCACGTAGAGAGTAAAAATAATCCTCTGTTGTAAAACTCACTGCTGAGTTCCACATACTTTTGTCCATGTATTATATCTCCTTCCTGGACTCACAGTGATCTGCTCAGGAAATATCAACATATTATAATTATATTCAACTGATTTCCTTCATTCATACAACTTCCTCTGCACCTCTCATGATGACTGTTTAGCTTGTCAGTCTGCTTTACTAAATAGATCACTCAGTCAAGTAGGAATCAAATACAACTTAAATATCCCAGAATGCTTTTGTATTTGAGTGTTATCTCAGTGAACGTCTCTACTCACTACCACTGTCACATGTCATGTTATTGTCATATCTAAATGAGGAAAGTAGTTGAGGAGCTACGTTTTCTTTTTCTCTCCTCTTGTTCCAGATGTCCTGCTTAAGCCTGATATCAACATATGTTGTCTCAGTGACTGTAGGCCCACTACTCATGTTGCCCTGTGAGGGAGGGTGGCTGGCACTGTTACATGCTGATGTTATTGTCATATCTATAGGAAACTAGTTGAAGAGGTTTTTCTTCTTCTCTTTTATTGTTACAGATCTCCTGGTCCAGCCTGATATCTCCCTGACTGACTCAATGGGAGGGGTCTCCAGGGGCCACCAGGGGCCCGAGGTGTTCAGGGGCTACAGCTTCACCATCACCTGCTCCACTCAGCCACAGTACCCAGGAGGCTCCTTCCTCCTCACGTTCACCGGCTCCAACAGAACCCAGACCCAGCCAGCTGTCAATCACTCTGCTGCCTTCCTCTTCCCTGCTGCAGATGACTCCCACCAAGGGAACTACAGCTGTGTTTATGAGAATTATGTTTTCTCTCATAACTTCTCCTCTGAGAGTGAGCTCCTCTCCCTCACCATCACAGGTAACTGAACATGAACCAGACTTATAACTTTGTCATTGACAGATTTCCCACAGATCTATGTGATGATGATCTGTCCCCTCATCAAAGGTGTTTCTGTTTGCAGCCTCTCCTCTGCCAGCCTTCATCATCAGACACGTTGTAGTGCTGCTGCTCCTACTGACAGCCATCACCACCTCCTACCTGTACTACAAGGTAAAGACATTTACTCAGACGTTACAAGTCATTTAAACTAGAGGGAGAGGGTGAGGGGGAGAGGGAGGGAGGGAGAGGGTGAGGAGGAGAGGGAGAGAGAATGGAGATACTAGAGAGTAAATGTCTGACTGTTGGTGCTGTGTCTCCCTAGCCCACCAGGAGGCAGAAGAGAGTGAACAGGGTGAGCAGCATGGATCTTTATGTCAATGCCATGGAGATGGTCTCTCTGAGCTCCAGAGCTGAAGCTGGACCGGGAGAGGAGAGAGCAGCCCAGGGGACGGAGTAGGAGTAGAATGAAGCTGACCCTACATGCTGATCTTAGATCAGTTTTGTGTTTTAAATCGATGGTCAGCAGTGGACTGGTGTTTAAAATGTGGTGACAAACCTGAAGTGGTTCTAATTTTAATAACAAGTTCAGAATTAGTTTATCTTTCTAGAACCTTGGAAGAAATCTAAAAGGAGTGACTGCAACCACCATTATTCCTTTTAGTTTGGTTTTTACCACCAGAGAAACATGGGGTTCTGGGTAACATGGGGTTCTGGGTAACATGGGGTTTTGGGTAACATGGGGTTCTGGGTAACATGGGGTTCTGGGTAACATGGGGTTTTGGGTAACATGGGGTTCTGGGTAACATGGGGTTCTGGGTAACATGGGGTTCTGGGTAACGTGGGGTTTTGGGTAACATGGGGTTCTGGGTAACATGGGGTTCTGGGTAACGTGGGGTTCTGGGTAACGTGGGGTTCTGGGTAACATGGGGTTTGGGTAACATGGGGTTTTGGGTAACATGGTGTTTTGGGTAACATGGGGTTCTGGGTAACATGGGGTTCTGGGTAACATGGGGTTTTGGTAACATGGGGTTTTGGGTAACATGGGGTTTGGGTAACATGAGGTTTTGGGTAACATGGGTTTTGGGTAAACTTGGGGTTTTGATTATTTTAAGCGAGTAGCTCAATTACGTCTGTTTTGCGTTCCAGAATGTATTGCTTTTTGATTTCTGCTTTTGTCTTCACTATATAGTATATAGATAATGATGTTATTGATTATAAATGTTATGATATTGATTATTGATTATGAAGTAGATTACTGTTATGATGTTGCTCTCTAAACTGCCATGTAATCAACTGAATGCTTTTAATAAAATTACAGGCTGTCAGTCTTGTGTGATTCCCCTCTTGGACAGACTACAACATACAGTGTGAATTAACTGAGATCAGTCTTGTGTGATTCCCCTCTTGGACAGACTACAACATACAGTATGAATTAACTGAGATCAGTCTGTGTGATTCCCCTCTTGGACAGACTACAACATACAGTATGAATTAACTGGTCATACATTTGGCAGGAGGTTAGGAAGTGCATCTCCGTTTCCACCTCATTTTGTGGGCTGTGTGCACATAGCCTGTCTTCTCTTGAGAGCCAGGTACCCACCTGTATATAGTCCTGCTATTGTTATTTTACTGCTGCTCTTTAATTACTTGTTACTTTAATTTCTTATTCTTTCCATATTTTTTAAAACTGCATTGTTGGTTAGGGGCTCATAACTAATACAATTTGATTTGAGGTCTGCCTACGGCGGCCTTTCTCAATAGCAAGGCTAACTCACTGAGTCTGTAAATAGTCAAAGCTTTTCTTAAGTTTGGGTCAGTGACAGTGGTCAGGTATTCTGCCACTGTGTACTCTCTGTTCAGGGATAAATAACATTCTAGTTTGCTCTGTTTTTGTTGTTAATTCTTTCAAATGTGTCAAGTAATTATCTTTTTGTTTTCTCATGATTTGGTTGGGTCTAATATGTTTGCTGTCCTGGGGCTCTGTGGGGTCTGTTTGTGTTTGTGAACAGAGCCCCAGAGCCCCAGTGTAAATGCAGAGCCAACTACTCCATGTCTGATCAGGGTCCAGAAGTCACCCACCAACCCTGGAGAGATACAGTCACCCACCAACCCTGGAGAGATACAGTCACCCACCAACCCTGGAGGGATACAGTCACCCACCAACCCTGGAGGGATACAGTCACCCACCAACCCTGGAGGGATACAGTCACCCACCAACCCTGGAGGGATACAGTCACCCACCAACCCTGGAGAGATACAGTCACCCACCAACCCTGGAGAGATACAGTCACCCACCAACCCTGGAGAGATACAGTCACCCACCAACCCTGGAGGGATACAGTCACCCACCAACCCTGGAGAGATACAGTCACCCACCAACCCTGGAGAGATACAGTCACCCACCAACCCTGGAGAGATAGTCACCCACCAACCCTGGAGAGATAGTCACCCACCAACCCTGGAGAGATAGTCACCCACCATCCCTGGAGAGATACAGTCACCCACCAACCCTGGAGAGATACAGTCACCCACCAACCCTGGAGAGATACAGTCACCCACCAACCCTGGAGAGATACAG
>NW_026601695.1:0-38294 GCF_029448725.1 Salvelinus fontinalis
TAGTCTCCCTCGTGGCTCTAATCTGATAGTGGGGTGGCAGATGTCTAGTCTCCCTTTTGGCTCTAATCTGATAGTGGTAGTGGGGTGGTAGATGTCTAGTCT
The DNA here is from genome assembly GCF_029448725.1 of Salvelinus fontinalis. Taxonomy (NCBI): domain Eukaryota; kingdom Metazoa; phylum Chordata; class Actinopteri; order Salmoniformes; family Salmonidae; genus Salvelinus; species Salvelinus fontinalis. The sequence continues at coordinate 103 of NW_026601695.1, forward strand.
CCCTTATGGCTCTAATTTGATAGTGGTAGTGGGGTGGTAGATGTCTCGTCTCCCTTATGGCTCTAATCTGATAGTGGTAGTGGGGTGGTAGATGTCTAGTCTCCCTTTTGGCTCTAATTTGATAGTGGTAGTGGGGTGGTAGATGTCTAGTCTCCCTTATGGCTCTAATCTGATAGTGGTAGTGGGGTGATAAATGTCTAGTCTCCCTTATGGCTCTAATTTGATAGTGGTAGTGGGGTGGTAGATGTCTCGTCTCCCTTATGGCTCTAATCTGATAGTGGTAGTGGGGTGGTAGATGTCTAGGGTCCCTTTTGGCTCTAATTTGATAGTGGTAGTGGGGTGGTAGATGTCTAGTCTCCCTTATGGCTCTAATTTGATAGTGGTAGTGGGGTGGTAGATGTCTATTCTCCCTTATGGCTCTAATCTGATAGTGTGGTGGTCGATGTCTAGTCTCCCTTATGGCTCTAATCTGATAGTGGTAGTGGGCTTGTAGATGTCTAGTCTCCCTTATGGCTCTAATCTGATAGTGGTAGTGGGGTGGTAGATGTCTAGTCTCCCTTATGGCTCTAATTTGATAGTGGTAGTGGGGTGGTAGATGTCTTGTCTCCCGTATGTCTCTAATCTGATAGTGGGTTGGTAGATGTCTAGTCTCCCTTATGGCTCTAATCTGATAGTGGTAGTGGGGTGGTAGATGTCTAGTCTCCCTTATGGCTCTAATCTGATAGTGGTAGAGGGGTGGTAGATGTCTAGTCTCCCTTATGGCTCTAATTTGATAGTGGTAGTGGGGTGGTAGATGTCTAGTCTCCCTTATGGCTCTAATCTGATAGTGGTAGTGGGTTGGTAGATGTCTAGTCTCCCTTATGGCTCTTATCTGATAGTGGTAGTGTGGTGGTAGATGTCTAGTCTCCCTTGTGGATCTAATTTGATAGTGGTAGTGGGGTGGTAGATGTCTAGTCTCCCTTATGGCTCTAATCTGATAGTGGTAGTGGGTTGGTAGATGTCTAGTCTCCCTTATGGCTCTAATCTGGTAGTGGTAGTGGGGTGGTAGATGTCTAGTCTCCCTTATGGCTCTAATCTGATAGTGGTAGTGGGGTTGTAGATGTCTAGTCTCCCTTATGGCTCTAATCTGATTGTGGTAGTGGGGTGGTAGATGTCTAGTCTCCCTTATGGCTCTAATCTGATAGTGGTAGTGGGGTGGTAGATGTCTAGTCTCCCTTATGGCTCTAATCTGATAGTGGGGTGGCAGATGTCTAGTCTCCCTTATGGCTCTAATCTGATAGTGGTAGTGGGGTGGTAGATGTCAAGTCTCCCTTTTGGCTCTAATTTGATAGTGGTAGTGGGGTGGTAGATGTCTAGTCTCCCTTATGGCTCTAATCTGATAGTGGTAGTGGGGTGATAGATGTCTAGTCTCCCTTATGGCTCTAATTTGATAGTGGTAGTGGGGTGGTAGATGTCTAGTCTCCCTTATGGCTCTAATCTGATAGTGGTAGTGGGGTGGTAGATGTCTAGTCTCCCTTATGGCTCTAATTTGATAGTGGTAGTGGGGTGGTAGATGTCTAGTCTCCCGTATGGCTCTAATCTGATAGTGGGTTGGTAGATGTCTAGTCTCCCTTATGGCTCTAATCTGATAGTGGTAGTGGGGTGGTATATGTCTAGTCTCCCTTATGGCTCTAATCTGATAGTGGTAGAGGGGTGGTAGATGTCTGGTCTCCCTTATGGCTCTAATTTGATAGTGGTAGTGGGGTGGTAGATGTCTAGTCTCCCTTATGGCTCTAATCTGATAGTGGTAGTGGGTTGGTAGATGTCTAGTCTCCCTTATGGCTCTAATCTGATAGCGGTAGTGTGGTGGTAGATGTCTAGTCTCCCTTATGGCTCTAATTTGATAGTGGTAGTGGGGTGGTAGATGTCTAGTCTCCCTTATGGCTCTAATCTGATAGTGGTAGTGGGTTGGTAGATGTATAGTCTCCCTTATGGCTCTAATCTGGTAGTGGTAGTGGGGTGGTAGATGTCTAGTCTCCCTTATGGCTCTAATCTGATAGTGGTAGTGGGGTGGTAGATGTCTAGTCTCCCTTATGGCTCTAATCTTATAGTGGTAGTGGGGTGGTAGATGTCTAGTCTCCCTTATGGCTCTAATCTGGTAGTGGTAGTGGGGTGGTAGATGTATAGTCTCCCTTATGGCTGTAATCTGATAGTGGGGTGGTAGATGTCTAGTCTCCCTTATGGCTCTAATCTGATAGTGGTAGTGGGTTGGTAGATGTCTAGTCTCCCTTATGGCTCTAATCTGGTAGTGGTAGTGGGGTGGTAGATGTATAGTCTCCCTTATGGCTCTAACCTGATAGTGGTAGTGGGGTGGTAGATGTCTAGTCTCCCTTATGGCTCTAATCTGATAGTGGGGTGGGAGATATCTAGTCTCCCTTATGGCTCTAATCTGATAGTGGTAGTGGGGTGGTAGATGTCTATTCTCCCTTATGGCTCTAATCTGATAGTGGGTGGTAGATGTCTAGTCTCCCTTATGGCTCTAATCTGGTAGTGGTAGTGGGGTGGTAGATGTATAGTCTCCCTTATGGCTGTAATCTGATAGTGGGGTGGTAGATGTCTAGTCTCCCTTATGGCTCTAATCTGATAGTGGTAGTGGGGTGGTAGATGTCTAGTCTCCCTTATGGCTCTAATCTGGTAGTGGTAGTGGGGTGGTAGATGTATAGTCTCCCTTATGGCTCTAACCTGATAGTGGTAGTGGGGTGGTAGATGTCTAGTCTCCCTTATGGCTCTAATCTGATAGTGGGGTGGTAGAGGTCTAGTCTCCCTTATGGCTCTAATCTGATAGTGGTAGTGGGGTGGTAGATGTCTAGTCTCCCTTATGGCTCTAATCTGATAGTGGGTGGTAGATGTCTAGTCTCCCTTATGGCTCTAATCTGATAGTGGTAGTGGGGTGGTAGATGTCTAGTCTCCCTTATGGCTCTAATTTGATAGTTGTAGTGGGGTGGCTGATGTCTAGTCTCCCTTATGGCTCTAATCTGATAGTGTTATTGGGGTGGTAGATGTCTAGTCTCCCTTATGGCTCTAATCTGGTAGTGGTAGTGGGGTGGTAGATGTCTAGTCTCCGTTATGGCTCTAATCTGGTAGTGGTAGTTGGGTGGTAGATGTCTAGTCTCCCTTATGGCTCTAATTTGATAGTTGTAGTGGGGTGGCAGATGTCTAGTCTCCCTTATGGCTTTAATTTGATAGTGGTAGTGGGGTGGTAGATGTCTAGTCTCCCTTATGGCTCTAATCTGGAAGTGGTAGTGGGGTGGTAGATGTATAGTCTCCCTTATGGCTCTAACCTGATAGTGGTAGTGGGGTGGTAGATGTCTAGTCTCCCTTATGGCTCTAATCTGATAGTGGGGTGGTAGATGTCCAGTCTCCCTTATGGCTCTAATCTGATAGTGGTAGTGGGGTGGTAGATGTCTAGTCTCCCTTACGGCTCTAATCTAATAGTGGTAGTGGGGTGGTAGATGTCTAGTCTCCCTTATGGCTCTAATCTGATAGTGGTAGTGGGGTGGTAGATGTCTAGTCTCCCTTATGGCTCTAATTTGATAGTGGTAGTGGGGTGGTAGATGTCTAGTCTCCCTTATGGCTCTAATCTGATAGTGGTAGGGGGGTGGTAGATGTCTTGTCTCCCTTATGGCTCTAATCTGGTAGTGGTAGTGGGGAGGTAGATGTCTAGTCTCCCTTATGGCTCTAATCTGATAGTGGTAGTGGGGTGGTAGATGTCTAGTCTCCCCTATGGCTCTAATCTGATAGTGGTAGTGGGGTGGTAGATGTCTAGTCTCCCTTATGGCTCTAATCTGATAGTGGGTGGTAGATGTCTAGTCTCCCTTATGGCTCTAATCTGATAGTGGTAGTGGGGTGGTAGATGTCTAGTCTCCCTTATGGCTCTAATCTGGTAGTGGGGTGGTAGATGTCTAGTCTCCCTTATGGCTCTAATCTGATAGTGGGGTGGTAGATGTCCAGTCTCCCTTATGGCTCTAATCTGATAGTGGTAGTGGGTTGGTAGATGTCTAGTCTCCCTTATGGCTCTAATCTGGTAGTGGTAGTGGGGTGGTAGATGTATAGTCTCCCTTATGGCTCTAACCTGATAGTGGTAGTGGGGTGGTAGATGTCTAGTCTCCCTTATGGCTCTAATCTGATAGTGGGGTGGGAGATATCTAGTCTCCCTTATGGCTCTAATCTGATAGTGGTAGTGGGGTGGTAGATGTCTATTCTCCCTTATGGCTCTAATCTGATAGTGGGTGGTAGATGTCTAGTCTCCCTTATGGCTCTAATCTGGTAGTGGTAGTGGGGTGGTAGATGTATAGTCTCCCTTATGGCTGTAATCTGATAGTGGGGTGGTAGATGTCTAGTCTCCCTTATGGCTCTAATCTGATAGTGGTAGTGGGGTGGTAGATGTCTAGTCTCCCTTATGGCTCTAATCTGGTAGTGGTAGTGGGGTGGTAGATGTATAGTCTCCCTTATGGCTCTAACCTGATAGTGGTAGTGGGGTGGTAGATGTCTAGTCTCCCTTATGGCTCTAATCTGATAGTGGGGTGGTAGAGGTCTAGTCTCCCTTATGGCTCTAATCTGATAGTGGTAGTGGGGTGGTAGATGTCTAGTCTCCCTTATGGCTCTAATCTGATAGTGGGTGGTAGATGTCTAGTCTCCCTTATGGCTCTAATCTGATAGTGGTAGTGGGGTGGTAGATGTCTAGTCTCCCTTATGGCTCTAATTTGATAGTTGTAGTGGGGTGGCTGATGTCTAGTCTCCCTTGTGGCTCTAATCTGATAGTGTTATTGGGGTGGTAGATGTCTAGTCTCCCTTATGGCTCTAATCTGGTAGTGGTAGTGGGGTGGTAGATGTCTAGTCTCCGTTATGGCTCTAATCTGGTAGTGGTAGTTGGGTGGTAGATGTCTAGTCTCCCTTATGGCTCTAATTTGATAGTTGTAGTGGGGTGGCAGATGTCTAGTCTCCCTTATGGCTTTAATTTGATAGTGGTAGTGGGGTGGTAGATGTCTAGTCTCCCTTATGGCTCTAATCTGGAAGTGGTAGTGGGGTGGTAGATGTATAGTCTCCCTTATGGCTCTAACCTGATAGTGGTAGTGGGGTGGTAGATGTCTAGTCTCCCTTATGGCTCTAATCTGATAGTGGGGTGGTAGATGTCCAGGCTCCCTTATGGCTCTAATCTGATAGTGGTAGTGGGGTGGTAGATGTCTAGTCTCCCTTACGGCTCTAATCTAATAGTGGTAGTGGGGTGGTAGATGTCTAGTCTCCCTTATGGCTCTAATCTGATAGTGGTAGTGGGGTGGTAGATGTCTAGTCTCCCTTATGGCTCTAATTTGATAGTGGTAGTGGGGTGGTAGATGTCTAGTCTCCCTTATGGCTCTAATCTGATAGTGGTAGGGGGGTGGTAGATGTCTTGTCTCCCTTATGGCTCTAATCTGGTAGTGGTAGTGGGGAGGTAGATGTCTAGTCTCCCTTATGGCTCTAATCTGATAGTGGTAGTGGGGTGGTAGATGTCTAGTCTCCCCTATGGCTCTAATCTGATAGTGGTAGTGGGGTGGTAGATGTCTAGTCTCCCTTATGGCTCTAATCTGATAGTGGGTGGTAGATGTCTAGTCTCCCTTATGGCTCTAATCTGATAGTGGTAGTGGGGTGGTAGATGTCTAGTCTCCCTTATGGCTCTAATCTGGTAGTGGGGTGGTAGATGTCTAGTCTCCCTTATGGCTCTAATCTGGTAGTGGTAGTTGGGTGGTAGATGTCTAGTCTCCCTTATGGCTCTAATCTGATAGTGGGTGGTAGATGTCTAGTCTCCCTTATGGCTCTAATCTGATAGTGGTATTGGGGTGGTAGATGTCTAGTCTCCCTTATGGCTGTAATCTGATAGTGGGGTAGTAGATGTCTAGTCTCCCTTATGGCTCTAATCTGGTAGTGGTAGTGGGGTGGAAGATGTCTAGTCTCCCTTATGGCTCTAATCTGATAGTGGTAGTGGGGTTGTAGATGTCTAGACTCCCTTATATCTCTAATCTGATAGTGGTAGTGGGGTGGTAGATGTCTAGTCTCCCTTATGGCTCTAATCTGGTAGTGGTAATGGGGTGGTAGATGTCTAGTCTCCCTTATGGCTCTAATCTTATAGTGGTAGGGGGGTGGTAGATGTGTAGGCTCCCTTATGGCTCTAATCTGATAGTGGTAGTGGGGTGGTAGATGTCTAGTCTCCCTTATGGCTCTAATCTGATAGTGGGGTGGTAGATGTCTAGTCTCCCTTATGGCTCTAATCTGATAGTGGTAGTGGGGTGGTAGATGTCTAGTCTCCCTTATGGCTCTAATCTGATAGTGGAGTGGGGTGGTAGATGTCTAGGCTCCCTTATGGCTCTAATCTGATAGTGGTAGTGGGGAGTTAGATGTCTAGTCTCTATCATGGCTCTAATCTAGTAGTGGTAGTGGGGTGTTAGATGTCTAGTCTCCCTTATGGCTCTAATCTGATAGTGGTAGGGGGGTGGTATATGTTTAGTCTCCCTTATGGCTCTAATTTGATATTGGTAGTGGGGTGGTAGATGTCTAGTCTCCCTTATGGCTCTAATCTGGTAGTGGGGTGGTAGATGTCTAGTCTCCCTTATGGCTCTAATCTGATAGTGGTAGTGGGGTGGTAGATGTCTAGGCTCCCTTATGGCTCTAATCTGATAGTGGTAGTGGGGTGGTAGATGTCTAGTCTCCCTCATGGCTCTAATTTGATAGTGGTAGTGGGGTGGTAGATGTCTAGTCTCCCTTATGGCTGTAATCTGATAGTGGGGTAGTAGATGTCTAGACTCCCTTATGGCTCTAATCTGGTAGTGGTAGCGGGGTGGTAGATGTATAGTCTCCCTTATAGCTGTAATCTGATAGTGGGGTGGTAGATGTCTAGTCTCCCTTATGGATCTAATCTGATAGTGGTAGTGGGGTGGTAGATGTCTAGTCTCCCTTATGGCTCTAATCTGGTAGTGGTAGTGGGGTGGTAGATGTATAGTCTCCCTTATGGCTCTAACCTGATAGTGGTAGTGGGGTGTTAGATGTCTAGTCTCCCTTATGGCTCTAATCTGATAGTGGGGTGGTAGATGTCTAGTCTCCCTTATGGCTCTAATCTGATAGTGGTAGTGGGGTGGTAGATGTCTAGTCTCCCTTATGGCTCTAATCTGATAGTGGGTGGTAGATGTCTAGTCTCCCTTATGGCTCTAATCTGGTTGTGGTAGTGGGGTGGTAGATGTCTAGTCTCCCTTATGGCTGTAATCTGATAGTGGGGTGGTAGATGTCTAGTCTCCCTTATGGCTCTAATCTGATAGTGGTAGTGGGGTGGTAGATGTCTAGTCTCCCTTATTGCTCTAATCTGGTAGTGGTAGTGGGGTGGTAGATGTATAGTCTCCCTTATGGCTCTAACCTGATAGTGGTAGTGGGGTGGTAGATGTCTAGTCTCCCTTATGGCTGTAATCTGATAGTGGGGTAGTAGATGTCTAGTCTCCCTTATGGCTCTAATCTGGTAGTGGTAGTGGGGTGGAAGATGTCTAGCCTCCCTTATGGCTCTAATCTGATAGTGGAGTGGGGTGGTAGATGTCTAGGCTCCCTTATGGCTCTAATCTGACAGTGGTAGTGGGGAGTTAGATGTCTAGTCTCTATCATGGCTCTAATCTAGTAGTGGTAGTTTGGTGGTAGATGTCTAGTCTCCCTTATGGCTCTAATCTGATAGTGGGAGGGGGGTGGTAGATGTCTGGTCTTCCTTATGGCTCTAATTTGATAGTGGTAGTGGGGTGGTAGATGTCTAGTCTCCCTTATGGCTGTAATCTGATAGTGGGGTAGTAGATGTCTAGTCTCCCTTATGGCTCTAATCTGGTAGTGGTAGTGGGGTGGTAGATGTCTAGTATCCCTTATGGCTCTAATCTGATAGTGGTAGTGGGGTGGTAGATGTCTAGACTCCCTTATGTCTCTAATCTGATAGTGGTAGTGGGGTGGTAGATGTCTAGTCTCCCTTATGGCTCTAATCTGGTAGTGGTAGTGGGGTGGTAGATGTCTAGTCTCCCTTATGGCTCTAATATTATAGTGGTAGGGGGGTGGTAGATGTGTAGGCTCCCTTATGGCTCTAATCTGATAGTGGTAGTGGGGTGGTAGATGTCTAGTCTCCCTTATGGCTCTAATCTGATAGTGGGGTGGTAGATGTCTAGTCTCCCTTATGGCTCTAATCTGATAGTGGTAGTGGGGTGGTAGATGTCTAGTCTCCCTTATGGCTCTAATCTGATAGTGGAGTGGGGTGGTAGATGTCTAGTCTCCCTTATGGCTCTAATCTGATAGTGGTAGAGGGGTGGTAGATGTCTGGTCTCCCTTATGGCTCTAATTTGATAGTGGTAGTGGGGTGGTAGATGTCTAGTCTCCCTTATGGCTCTAATCTGATAGTGGTAGTGGGGTGGTAGATGTCTAGTCTCCCTTATGGCTCTAATATGATAGTGGTAGGGGGGTGGTAGATGTGTAGGCTCCCTTATGGCTCTAATCTGATAGTGGTAGTGGGGTGGTAGATGTCTAGTCTCCCTTATGGCTCTAATCTGATAGTGGGGTGGTAGATGTCTAGTCTCCCTTATGGCTCTAATCTGATAGTGGAGTGGGGTGGTAGATGTCTAGGCTCCCTTATGGCTCTAATCTGATAGTGGTAGTGGGGAGTTAGATGTCTAGTCTCTATCATGGCTCTAATCTAGTAGTGGTAGTGGGGTGGTAGATGTCTAGTCTCCCTTATGGCTCTAATCTGATAGTGGTAGAGGGGTGGTAGATGTCTGGTCTCCCTTATGGCTCTAATTTGATAGTGGTAGTGGGGTGGTAGATGTCTAGTCTCCCTTATGGCTCTAATCTGATAGTGGTAGTGGGTTGGTAGATGTCTAGTCTCCCTTATGGCTCTAGTCTGATAGTGGTAGTGTGGTGGTAGATGTCTAGTCTCCCTTATGGCTCTAATTTGATAGTGGTAGTGGGGTGGTAGATGTCTTGTCTCCCTTATGGCTCTAATCTGATAGTGATAGTGGGTTGGTAGATGTATAGTCTCCCTTATGGCTCTAATCTGGTAGTGGTAGTGGGGTGGTAGATGTCTAGTCTCCCTTATGGCTCTAATCTGATAGTGGTAGTGGGGTGGTAGATGTCTAGTCTCCCTTATGGCTCTAATCTTATAGTGGTAGTGGGGTGGTAGATGTCTAGTCTCCCTTATGGCTATAATCTGGTAGTGGTAGTGGGGTGGTAGATGTATAGTCTCCCTTATGGCTGTAATCTGATAGTGGGGTGGTAGATGTCTAGTCTCCCTTATGGATCTAATCTGATAGTGGTAGTGGGGTGGTAGATGTCTAGTCTCCCTTATGGCTCTAATCTGGTAGTGGTAGTGGGGTGGTAGATGTATAGTCTCCCTTATGGCTCTAACCTGATAGTGGTAGTGGGGTGGTAGATGTCTAGTCTCCCTTATGGCTCTAATCTGATAGTGGGGTGGTAGATGTCTAGTCTCCCTTATGGCTCTAATCTGATAGTGGTAGTGGGGTGGTAGATGTCTAGTCTCCCTTATGGCTCTAATCTGATAGTGGGTGGTAGATGTCTAGTCTCCCTTATGGCTCTAATCTGGTAGTGGTAGTGGGGTGGTAGATGTATAGTCTCCCTTATGGCTGTAATCTGATAGTGGGGTGGTAGATGTCTAGTCTCCCTTATGGCTCTAATCTGATAGTGGTAGTGGGGTGGTAGATGTCTAGTCTCCCTTATGGCTCTAATCTGGTAGTGGTAGTGGGGTGGTAGATGTATAGTCTCCCTTATGGCTCTAACCTGATAGTGGTAGTGGGGTGGTAGATGTCTAGTCTCCCTTATGGCTCTAATCTGATAGTGGGGTGGTAGATGTCTAGTCTCCCTTATGGCTCTAATCTGATAGTGGTAGTGGGGTGGTAGATGTCTAGTCTCCCTTATGGCTCTAATCTGATAGTGGGGTGGTAGATGTCCAGTCTCCCTTATGGCTCTAATCTGATAGTGGTAGTGGGGTGGTAGATGTCTAGTCTCCCTTACGGCTCTAATCTAATAGTGGTAGTGGGGTGGTAGATGTCTAACCTCCCTTATGGCTCTAATTTGATAGTGGTAGTGGGGTGGTAGATGCCTAGTCTCCCTTATGGCTCTAATCTGATAGTGTTAGGGGGGTGGTAGATGTCTTGTCTCCCTTATGGCTCTAATCTGGTAGTGGTAGTGGGGTGGTAGATGTCTAGTCTCCCTTATGGCTCTAATCTGATAGTTGTAGTGGGGTGGTAGATGTCTAGTCTCCCCTATGGCTCTAATCTGATAGTGGTAGTGGGGTGGTAGATGTCTAGTCTCCCTTATGGCTCTAATCTGATAGTGGTAGTGGGGTGGTAGATGTCTAGTCTCCCTTATGGCTCTAATCTGATAGTGGTATTGGGGTGGTAGATGTCTAGTCTCCCTTATGGCTCTAATCTGGTAGTGGGGTGGTAGATGTCTAGTCTCCCTTATGGCTCTAATCTGATAGTGGTAGTGGGGTGGTAGATGTCTAGGCTCCCTTATGGCTCTAATCTGATAGTGGTAGTGGGGTGGTAGATGTCTAGTCTCCCTCATGGCTCTAATTTGATAGTGGTAGTGGGGTGGTAGATGTCTAGTCTCCCTTATGGCTCTAATCTGATAGTGGTAGGGGGGTGGTAGATGTCTTGTCTCCCTTATGGCTCTAATCTGGTAGTGGTAGTGGGGTGGAAAATGTCTAGTCTCCCTTATGGCTCTAATCTGATAGTGGTAGTGGGGTGGTAGATGTCTAGTCTCCCCTATGGCTCTAATCTGATAGTGGTAGTGGGGTGGTAGATGTATAGTCTCCCTTATGGCTCTAACCTGATAGTGGTAGTGGGGTGGTAGATGTCTAGTCTCCCTTATGGCTCTAATCTGATAGTGGGGTGGTAGATGTCCAGTCTCCCTTATGGCTCTAATCTGATAGTGGTAGTGGGGTGGTAGATGTCTAGTCTCCCTTACGGCTCTAATCTAATAGTGGTAGTGGGGTGGTAGATGTCTAGTCTCCCTTATGGCTCTAATCTGATAGTGGTAGTGGGGTGGTAGATGTCTAGTCTCCCTTATGGCTCTAATTTCATAGTGGTAGTGGGGTGGTAGATGTCTAGTCTCCCTTATGGCTCTAATCTGATAGTGGTAGTGGGGTGGTAGATGTCTTGTCTCCCTTATGGCTCTAATCTGATAGTGGTAGGGGGGTGGTAGATGTCTAGTCTCCCTTATGGCTCTAATCTGGTAGTGGTAGTGGGGTGGTAGATGTCTAGTCTCCCTTATGGCTCTAATCTGATAGTGGGGTGGTAGATGTCTAGTCTCCCTTATGGCTCTAATCTGATAGTGGTAGTGGGGTGGTAGATGTCTAGTCTCCCTTATTGCTCTAATCTGGTAGTGATAGTTGGGTGGTAGATGTCTAGTCTCCCTTATGGCTCTAATCTGATAGTGGTATTGGGGTGGTAGATGTCTAGCCTCCCTTATGGCTCTAATCTGATAGTGGTAGTGGGGTGGTAGATGTCTAGTCTCCCTTATTGCTCTAATCTGGTAGTGATAGTTGGGTGGTAGATGTCTATTCTCCCTTATGGCTCTAATCTGATAGTGGTAGTGGGGTGGTAGATGTCTACCCTCCCTTATGGCTCTAATCTGGTAGTGGCAGTGGGGTGGTAGATGTCTAGTCTCCCTTATGGCTCTAATCTGGTAGTGGTAGTGGGGTGGTATATGTCTAGGCTCCCTTATGGCTCTAATCTAAAAGTGGTAGTGGGGTGGTAGATGTCTAGTCTCCCTTATGGCTCTAATCTGATAGTGGTAGTGGGGTGGTAGATGTCTAGTCTCCTTTATGGCTCTAATCTGATAGTGGTAGTGGGTTGGTAGATGTCTAGGCTCCCTTATGGCTCTAATCTGATAGTGGTAGTGGGGTGGTAGATGTCTAGTCTCCCTTATGGCTGTAATCTGATAGTGGGGTAGTAGATGTCTAGTCTCTCTTATGGTTCTAGTCTGATAGTGGTAGTGGGGTGGTAGATGTCTAGTCTCCCTTATGGCTCTAATTTTATAGTGGTAGTGGGGTGGTAGATGTCTAGTCTCCCTTATGGCTCTAATCTGATAGTGGTATTGGGGTGGTAGATGTCTAGTCTCCCTTATGGCTCTAATCTGATAGTGGTAGTGGGGTGGTAGATGTCTAGTCTCCCTTATGGCTCTAATCTGATAGTGGTAGTGGGGTGGTAGATGTCTAGACTCCCTTATGGCTCTAATTTGATAGTGGTAGTGGGGTGGTAGATGTCTAGTCTCCCTTATGGCTCTAATCTGATAGTGGTATTGGGGTGGTAGATGTCTAGGCTCCCTTATGGCTCTAATCTAAAAGTGGTAGTGGGGTGGTAGATGTCTAGTCTCCCTTATGGCTCTAATCTGATAGTGGTAGTGGGGTGGTAGATGTCTAGTCTCCTTTATGGCTCTAATCTGATAGTGGTAGTGGGTTGGTAGATGTCTAGGCTCCCTTATGGCTCTAATCTGATAGTGGTAGTGGGGTGGTAGATGTCTAGTCTCCCTTATGGCTGTAATCTGATAGTGGGGTAGTAGATGTCTTGTCTCCCTTATGGCTCTAATCTGGTAGTGGTAGTGGGGTGGTAGATGTCTAGTCTCCCTTATGGCTCTAATATTATAGTGGTAGGGGGGTGGTAGATGTGTAGGCTCCCTTATGGCTCTAATCTGATAGTGGTAGTGGGGTGGTAGATGTCTAGTCTCCCTTATGGCTCTAATCTGATAGTGGGGTGGTAGATGTCTAGTCTCCCTTATGGCTCTAATCTGATAGTGGTAGTGGGGTGGTAGATGTCTAGTCTCCCTTATGGCTCTAATCTGATAGTGGAGTGGGGTGGTAGATGTCTAGTCTCCCTTATGGCTCTAATCTGATAGTGGTAGAGGGGTGGTAGATGTCTGGTCTCCCTTATGGCTCTAATTTGATAGTGGTAGTGGGGTGGTAGATGTCTAGTCTCCCTTATGGCTCTAATCTGATAGTGGTAGTGGGGTGGTAGATGTCTAGTCTCCCTTATGGCTCTAATATGATAGTGGTAGGGGGGTGGTAGATGTGTAGGCTCCCTTATGGCTCTAATCTGATAGTGGTAGTGGGGTGGTAGATGTCTAGTCTCCCTTATGGCTCTAATCTGATAGTGGGGTGGTAGATGTCTAGTCTCCCTTATGGCTCTAATCTGATAGTGGAGTGGGGTGGTAGATGTCTAGGCTCCCTTATGGCTCTAATCTGATAGTGGTAGTGGGGAGTTAGATGTCTAGTCTCTATCATGGCTCTAATCTAGTAGTGGTAGTGGGGTGGTAGATGTCTAGTCTCCCTTATGGCTCTAATCTGATAGTGGTAGAGGGGTGGTAGATGTCTGGTCTCCCTTATGGCTCTAATTTGATAGTGGTAGTGGGGTGGTAGATGTCTAGTCTCCCTTATGGCTCTAATCTGATAGTGGTAGTGGGTTGGTAGATGTCTAGTCTCCCTTATGGCTCTAGTCTGATAGTGGTAGTGTGGTGGTAGATGTCTAGTCTCCCTTATGGCTCTAATTTGATAGTGGTAGTGGGGTGGTAGATGTCTTGTCTCCCTTATGGCTCTAATCTGATAGTGATAGTGGGTTGGTAGATGTATAGTCTCCCTTATGGCTCTAATCTGGTAGTGGTAGTGGGGTGGTAGATGTCTAGTCTCCCTTATGGCTCTAATCTGATAGTGGTAGTGGGGTGGTAGATGTCTAGTCTCCCTTATGGCTCTAATCTTATAGTGGTAGTGGGGTGGTAGATGTCTAGTCTCCCTTATGGCTATAATCTGGTAGTGGTAGTGGGGTGGTAGATGTATAGTCTCCCTTATGGCTGTAATCTGATAGTGGGGTGGTAGATGTCTAGTCTCCCTTATGGATCTAATCTGATAGTGGTAGTGGGGTGGTAGATGTCTAGTCTCCCTTATGGCTCTAATCTGGTAGTGGTAGTGGGGTGGTAGATGTATAGTCTCCCTTATGGCTCTAACCTGATAGTGGTAGTGGGGTGGTAGATGTCTAGTCTCCCTTATGGCTCTAATCTGATAGTGGGGTGGTAGATGTCTAGTCTCCCTTATGGCTCTAATCTGATAGTGGTAGTGGGGTGGTAGATGTCTAGTCTCCCTTATGGCTCTAATCTGATAGTGGGTGGTAGATGTCTAGTCTCCCTTATGGCTCTAATCTGGTAGTGGTAGTGGGGTGGTAGATGTATAGTCTCCCTTATGGCTGTAATCTGATAGTGGGGTGGTAGATGTCTAGTCTCCCTTATGGCTCTAATCTGATAGTGGTAGTGGGGTGGTAGATGTCTAGTCTCCCTTATGGCTCTAATCTGGTAGTGGTAGTGGGGTGGTAGATGTATAGTCTCCCTTATGGCTCTAACCTGATAGTGGTAGTGGGGTGGTAGATGTCTAGTCTCCCTTATGGCTCTAATCTGATAGTGGGGTGGTAGATGTCTAGTCTCCCTTATGGCTCTAATCTGATAGTGGTAGTGGGGTGGTAGATGTCTAGTCTCCCTTATGGCTCTAATCTGATAGTGGGGTGGTAGATGTCCAGTCTCCCTTATGGCTCTAATCTGATAGTGGTAGTGGGGTGGTAGATGTCTAGTCTCCCTTACGGCTCTAATCTAATAGTGGTAGTGGGGTGGTAGATGTCTAACCTCCCTTATGGCTCTAATTTGATAGTGGTAGTGGGGTGGTAGATGCCTAGTCTCCCTTATGGCTCTAATCTGATAGTGTTAGGGGGGTGGTAGATGTCTTGTCTCCCTTATGGCTCTAATCTGGTAGTGGTAGTGGGGTGGTAGATGTCTAGTCTCCCTTATGGCTCTAATCTGATAGTTGTAGTGGGGTGGTAGATGTCTAGTCTCCCCTATGGCTCTAATCTGATAGTGGTAGTGGGGTGGTAGATGTCTAGTCTCCCTTATGGCTCTAATCTGATAGTGGTAGTGGGGTGGTAGATGTCTAGTCTCCCTTATGGCTCTAATCTGATAGTGGTATTGGGGTGGTAGATGTCTAGTCTCCCTTATGGCTCTAATCTGGTAGTGGGGTGGTAGATGTCTAGTCTCCCTTATGGCTCTAATCTGATAGTGGTAGTGGGGTGGTAGATGTCTAGGCTCCCTTATGGCTCTAATCTGATAGTGGTAGTGGGGTGGTAGATGTCTAGTCTCCCTCATGGCTCTAATTTGATAGTGGTAGTGGGGTGGTAGATGTCTAGTCTCCCTTATGGCTCTAATCTGATAGTGGTAGGGGGGTGGTAGATGTCTTGTCTCCCTTATGGCTCTAATCTGGTAGTGGTAGTGGGGTGGAAAATGTCTAGTCTCCCTTATGGCTCTAATCTGATAGTGGTAGTGGGGTGGTAGATGTCTAGTCTCCCCTATGGCTCTAATCTGATAGTGGTAGTGGGGTGGTAGATGTATAGTCTCCCTTATGGCTCTAACCTGATAGTGGTAGTGGGGTGGTAGATGTCTAGTCTCCCTTATGGCTCTAATCTGATAGTGGGGTGGTAGATGTCCAGTCTCCCTTATGGCTCTAATCTGATAGTGGTAGTGGGGTGGTAGATGTCTAGTCTCCCTTACGGCTCTAAT
Organism: Salvelinus fontinalis; assembly: GCF_029448725.1. Classification (NCBI taxonomy): domain Eukaryota; kingdom Metazoa; phylum Chordata; class Actinopteri; order Salmoniformes; family Salmonidae; genus Salvelinus; species Salvelinus fontinalis. The sequence continues at coordinate 15,730 of NW_026601695.1, forward strand.
CTAATAGTGGTAGTGGGGTGGTAGATGTCTAGTCTCCCTTATGGCTCTAATCTGATAGTGGTAGTGGGGTGGTAGATGTCTAGTCTCCCTTATGGCTCTAATTTCATAGTGGTAGTGGGGTGGTAGATGTCTAGTCTCCCTTATGGCTCTAATCTGATAGTGGTAGTGGGGTGGTAGATGTCTTGTCTCCCTTATGGCTCTAATCTGATAGTGGTAGGGGGGTGGTAGATGTCTAGTCTCCCTTATGGCTCTAATCTGGTAGTGGTAGTGGGGTGGTAGATGTCTAGTCTCCCTTATGGCTCTAATCTGATAGTGGGGTGGTAGATGTCTAGTCTCCCTTATGGCTCTAATCTGATAGTGGTAGTGGGGTGGTAGATGTCTAGTCTCCCTTATTGCTCTAATCTGGTAGTGATAGTTGGGTGGTAGATGTCTAGTCTCCCTTATGGCTCTAATCTGATAGTGGTATTGGGGTGGTAGATGTCTAGCCTCCCTTATGGCTCTAATCTGATAGTGGTAGTGGGGTGGTAGATGTCTAGTCTCCCTTATTGCTCTAATCTGGTAGTGATAGTTGGGTGGTAGATGTCTATTCTCCCTTATGGCTCTAATCTGATAGTGGTAGTGGGGTGGTAGATGTCTACCCTCCCTTATGGCTCTAATCTGGTAGTGGCAGTGGGGTGGTAGATGTCTAGTCTCCCTTATGGCTCTAATCTGGTAGTGGTAGTGGGGTGGTATATGTCTAGGCTCCCTTATGGCTCTAATCTAAAAGTGGTAGTGGGGTGGTAGATGTCTAGTCTCCCTTATGGCTCTAATCTGATAGTGGTAGTGGGGTGGTAGATGTCTAGTCTCCTTTATGGCTCTAATCTGATAGTGGTAGTGGGTTGGTAGATGTCTAGGCTCCCTTATGGCTCTAATCTGATAGTGGTAGTGGGGTGGTAGATGTCTAGTCTCCCTTATGGCTGTAATCTGATAGTGGGGTAGTAGATGTCTAGTCTCTCTTATGGTTCTAGTCTGATAGTGGTAGTGGGGTGGTAGATGTCTAGTCTCCCTTATGGCTCTAATTTTATAGTGGTAGTGGGGTGGTAGATGTCTAGTCTCCCTTATGGCTCTAATCTGATAGTGGTATTGGGGTGGTAGATGTCTAGTCTCCCTTATGGCTCTAATCTGATAGTGGTAGTGGGGTGGTAGATGTCTAGTCTCCCTTATGGCTCTAATCTGATAGTGGTAGTGGGGTGGTAGATGTCTAGACTCCCTTATGGCTCTAATTTGATAGTGGTAGTGGGGTGGTAGATGTCTAGTCTCCCTTATGGCTCTAATCTGATAGTGGTATTGGGGTGGTAGATGTCTAGGCTCCCTTATGGCTCTAATCTAAAAGTGGTAGTGGGGTGGTAGATGTCTAGTCTCCCTTATGGCTCTAATCTGATAGTGGTAGTGGGGTGGTAGATGTCTAGTCTCCCTTATGGCTGTAATCTGATAGTGGGGTAGTAGATGTCTAGTCTCTCTTATGGTTCTAGTCTGATAGTGGTAGTGGGGTGGTAGATGTCTAGTCTCCCTTATGGCTCTAATTTTATAGTGGTAGTGGGGTGGTAGATGTCTAGTCTCCCTTATGGCTCTAATCTGATAGTGGTATTGGGGTGGTAGATGTCTAGTCTCCCTTATGGCTCTAATCTGATAGTGGTAGTGGGGTGGTAGATGTCTAGTCTCCCTTATGGCTCTAATCTGATAGTGGTAGTCGGGTGGTAGATGTCTAGACTCCCTTATGGCTCTAATTTGATAGTGGTAGTGGGGTGGTAGATGTCTAGTCTCCCTTATGGCTCTAATCTGATAGTGGTATTGGGGTGGTAGATGTCTAGGCTCCCTTATGGCTCTAATTTGATAGTGGCAGTGTTGTGGTAGATGTCTAGTCTCCCTTATGGCTCTAATCTGATAGTGGTAGGGGGGTGGTAGATGTCTAGTCTCCCTTATGGCTCTAATCTGGTAGTGGTAGTGGGGTGGTAGATGTCTAGTCTCCCTTATGGCTCTAATCTGATAGTGGTAGTGGGGTGGTAGATGTCTAGTCTCCCTTATGGCTCTAATCTGATAGTGGGTGGTAGATTTCTAGTCTCCCTTATGGCTCTAATCTGGTAGTGGTAGTGGGGTGGTAGATGTCTAGTCTCCCTTATGGCTCTAATCTGGTAGTGGTAGTTGGGTGGTAGATGTCTAGTCTCCCTTATGGCTCTAATCTGATAGTGGTAGTGGGGTGGTAGATGTCTAGTCTCCCTTATGGCTCTAATTTGATAGTGGCAGTGTTGTGGTAGATGTCTAGTCTCCCTTATGGCTCTAATCTGATAGTGGTAGGGGGGTGGTAGATGTCTAGTCTCCCTTATGGCTCTAATCTGGTAGTGGTAGTGGGGTGGTAGATGTCTAGTCTCCCTTATGGCTCTAATTTGATAGTGGTAGTGGGGTGGTAGATGTCTAGTCTCCCTTATGGCTCTAATCTGATAGTAGTATTGGGGTGGTAGATGTCTAGTCTCCCTTATGGCTCTAATCTGATAGTGGTAGTCGGGTGGTAGATGTCTAGACTCCCTTATGGCTCTAATTTGATAGTGGTAGTGGGGTGGTAGATGTCTAGTCTCCCTTATGGCTCTAATCTGATAGTGGTATTGGGGTGGTAGATGTCTAGGCTCCCTTATGGCTCTAATCTGATAGTGGTAGTGGGGTGGTAGATGTCTAGTCTCCCTTATGGCTCTAATCTGGTAGTGGTAGTGGGGTGGTAGATGTCTAGTCTCCCTTATGGCTCTAATCTGATAGTGGTAGTGGGGTGGTAGATGTCTAGTCTCCCTTATGGCTTTAATCTGGTAGTGGCAGTGTTGTGGTAGATGTCTAGTCTCCCTTATGGCTCTAATCTGATAGTGGTAGGGGGGTGGTAGATGTCTAGTCTCCCTTATGGCTCTAATCTGGTAGTGGTAGTGGGGTGGTAGATGTCTAGTCTCCCTTATGGCTCTAATCTGATAGTGGTAGTGGGGTGGTAGATGTCTAGTCTCCCCTATGGCTCTAATCTGATAGTGGTAGTGGGGTGGTAGATGTCTAGTCTCCCTTATGGCTCTAATCTGATAGTGGGTGGTAGATTTCTAGTCTCCCTTATGGCTCTAATCTGATAGTGGTAGTGGGTTGGTAGATGTCTAGGCTCCCTTATGGCTCTAATCTGATAGTGGTAGTGGGGTGGTAGATGTCTAGTCTCCCTTATGTCTGTAATCTGATAGTGGGGTAGTAGATGTCTAGTCTCTCTTATGGTTCTAGTCTGATAGTGGTAGTGGGGTGGTAGATGTCTAGTCTCCCTTATGGCTCTAATTTGATAGTGGCAGTGGGGTGGTAGATGTCTAGTCTCCCTTATGGCTCTAATCTGATAGTGGTATTGGGGTGGTAGATGTCTAGTCTCCCTTATGGCTCTAATCTGGTAGTGGCAGTGGGGTGGTAGATGTCTAGTCTCCCTTATGGCTCTAATCTGATAGTGGTAGTCGGGTGGTAGATGTCTAGACTCCCTTATGGCTCTAATTTGATAGTGGTAGTGGGGTGGTAGATGTCTAGTCTCCCTTATGGCTCTAATCTGATAGTGGTATTGGGGTGGTAGATGTCTAGTCTCCCTTATGGCTCTAATCTGATAGTGGTAGTGGGGTGGTAGATGTCTAGTCTCCCTTATGGCTCTAATCTGATAGTGGTAGGGGGGTGGTAGATGTCTAGGCTCCCATATGGCTCTAATCTGATAGCGGTAGAGGGGTGGTAGATGTCTAGTCTCCCTTATGGCTCTAATTTGACAGTGGCAGTGTTGTGGTAGATGTCTAGTCTCCCTTATGGCTCTAATCTGATAGTGGTAGGGGGGTGGTAGATGTCTAGTCTCCCTTATGGCTCTAATCTGGTAGTGGTAGTGGGGTGGTAGATGTCTAGTCTCCCTTATGGCTCTAATCTGATAGTGGTAGTGGGGTGGTAGATGTCTAGTCTCCCCTATGGCTCTAATCTGATAGTGGTAGTGGGGTGGTAGATGTCTAGTCTCCCTTATGGCTCTAATCTGATAGTGGGTGGTAGATTTCTAGTCTCCCTTATGGCTCTAATCTGATAGTGGTAGTGGGGTGGTAGATGTCTAGTCTCCCTTATGGCTCTAATCTGATAGTGGTAGGGGGGTGGTAGATGTCTAGTCTCCCTTATGGCTCTAATCTGGTAGTGGTAGTGGGGTGGTAGATGTCTAGTCTCCCTTATGGCTCTAATCTGATAGTGGTAGTGGGGTGGTAGATGTCTAGTCTCCCTTATGGCTCTAATCTGATAGTGGTAGTGGGGTGGTAGATGTCTAGTCTCCCTTATGGCTCTAATCTGATAGTGGGTGGTAGATTTCTAGTCTCCCTTATGGCTCTAATCTGATAGTGGTAGTGGGGTGGTAGATGTCTAGTCTCCCTTATGGCTCTAATTTGATAGTTGTAGTGGGGTGGCAGATGTCTTGTCTCCCTTATGGCTCTAATCTGATAGTGGTATTGGGGTGGTAGATGTCTAGTCTCCCTTATGGCTTTAATCTGGTAGTGGCAGTGTTGTGGTAGATGTCTAGTCTCCCTTATGGCTCTAATCTGATAGTGGTAGGGGGGTGGTAGATGTCTAGTCTCCCTTATGGCTCTAATCTGGTAGTGGTAGTGGGGTGGTAGATGTCTAGTCTCCCTTATAGCTCTAATCTGATAGTGGTAGTGGGGTGGTAGATGTCTAGTCTCCCCTATGGCTCTAATCTGATAGTGGTAGTGGGGTGGTAGATGTCTAGTCTCCCTTATGGCTCTAATCTGATAGTGGGTGGTAGATTTCTAGTCTCCCTTATGGCTCTAATCTGATAGTGGTAGTGGGTTGGTAGATGTCTAGGCTCCCTTATGGCTCTAATCTGATAGTGGTAGTGGGGTGGTAGATGTCTAGTCTCCCTTATGTCTGTGATCTGATAGTGGGGTAGTAGATGTCTAGTCTCTCTTATGGTTCTAGTCTGATAGTGGTAGTGGGGTGGTAGATGTCTAGTCTCCCTTATGGCTCTAATTTGATAGTGGTAGTGGGGTGGTAGATGTCTAGTCTCCCTTATGGCTCTAATCTGATAGTGGTATTGGGGTGGTAGATGTCTAGTCTCCCTTATGGCTCTAATCTGGTAGTGGCAGTGGGGTGGTAGATGTCTGGTCTCCCTTATGGCTCTAATCTGATAGTGGTAGTCGGGTGGTAGATGTCTAGACTCCCTTATGGCTCTAATTTGATAGTGGTAGTGGGGTGGTAGATGTCTAGTCTCCCTTATGGCTCTAATCTGATAGTGGTATTGGGGTGGTAGATGTCTAGTCTCCCTTATGGCTCTAATCTGATAGTGGTAGTGGGGTGGTAGATGTCTAGTCTCCCTTATGGCTCTAATCTGGTAGTGGTAGTGGGGTGGTAGATGTCTAGTCTCCCTTATGGCTCTAATCTGATAGTGGTAGTGGGGTGGTAGATGTCTAGTCTCCCTTATGGCTCTAATCTGATAGTGGTATTGGGGTGGTAGATGTCTAGTCTCCCTTATGGCTCTAATCTGATAGTGGTAGTGGGGTGGTAGATGTCTAGGCTCCCATATGGCTCTAATCTGATAGTGGTAGAGGGGTGGTAGATGTCTAGTCTCCCTTATGGCTCTAATTTGATAGTGGCAGTGTTGTGGTAGATGTCTAGTCTCCCTTATGGCTCTAATCTGATAGTGGTAGGGGGGTGGTAGATGTCTAGTCTCCCTTATGGCTCTAATCTGGAAGTGGTAGTGGGGTGGTAGATGTCTAGTCTCCCTTATGGCTCTAATCTGATAGTGGTAGTGGGGTGGTAGATGTCTAGTCTCCCCTATGGCTCTAATCTGATAGTGGTAGTGGGGTGGTAGATGTCTAGTCTCCCTTATGGCTCTAATCTGATAGTGGGTGGTAGATTTCTAGTATCCCTCATGGCTCTAATCTGATAGTGGTAGTGGGGTGGTAGATGTCTAGTCTCCCTTATGGCTCTAATTTGATAGTTGTAGTGGGGTGGCAGATGTCTTGTCTCCCTTATGGCTCTAGTCTGATAGTGGTATTGGGGTGGTAGATGTCTAGTCTCCCTTATGGCTCTAATCTGGTAGTGGTAGTGGGGTGGTAGATGTCTAGTCTCCCTTATGGCTCTAATCTGGTAGTGGAGTGGTAGTTGGGTGGTAGATGTCTAGTCTCCCTTATGGCTCTAATCTGATAGTGGTAGTGGGGTGGTAGATGTCTAGGCTCCCTTATGGCTCTAATATGATAGTGGTAGTGGGGTGGTAGATGTCTAGTCTCCCTTATGGCTCTAATCTGATAGTGGTAGTGGGGTGGTAGATGTCTAGCCTCCCTTATGGCTCTAATCTGATAGTGGTAGTTGGGTGGTAGATGTCTAGGCTCCCTTATGGCTCTAATCTGATAGTGGTAGTGGGGTGGTAGATGTCTAGTCTCCCTTATGGCTCTAATCTGATAGTGGGGTGGTAGATGTCTAGTCTCTCTTATGGCTCTAGTCTGATAGTGGTAGTGGGGTGGTAGATGTCTAGGCTCCCTTATGGCTCTAATTTGATAGTGGTAGTGGGGTGGTAGATGTCTAGTCTCCCTCATGGCTCTAATCTGATAGTGGTATTGGGGTGGTAGATGTCTAGTCTCCCTTATGGCTCTAATCTGGTAGTGGCAGTGGGGTGGTAGATGTCTAGTCTCCCTTATGGCTCTGATCTGATAGTGGTAGTCGGGTGGTAGATGTCTAGTCTCCCTTATGGCTCTAATTTGATAGTGGTAGTGGGGTGGTAGATGTCTAGTCTCCCTTATATCTCTAATCTGATAGTGGTATTGGGGTGGTAGATGTCTAGTCTCCCTTATGGCTCTAATCTGACAGTGGTAGTGGGGTGGTAGATGTCTAGGCTCCCTTATGGCTCTAATCTGATAGTGGTAGTGGGGTGGTAGATGTCTAGTCTCCCTTATGGCTCTAAGCTGGTATTGGTAGTGGGGTGGTAGATGTCTAGTCTCCCTTATGGCTCTAATCTGATAGTGGTAGTGGGGTGGTAGATGTCTAGTCTCCCTTATGGCTCTAATCTGATAGTGGTAGTGGGGTGGTAGATGTCTAGTCTCCCTTATGGCTCTAATCTGGTAGTGGTAGTGGGGTGGTAGATGTCTAGTCTCCCTTATGGCTCTAATCTGGTAGTGGTAGTTGGGTGGTAGATGTCTAGTCTCCCTTATGGCTCTAATCTGATAGTGGTAGTGGGGTGGTAGATGTCTAGCCTCCCTTATGGCTCTAATCTGATAGTGGTAGGGGGGTGGTAGATGTCTAGGCTCCCTTATGGCTCTAATCTGATAGTGGTAGTGGGGTGGTAGATGTCTAGTCTCCCTTATGGCTCTAATCTGATAGTGCTAGTGGGGTGGTAGATGTCTAGGCTCCCTTATGGCTCTAATCTGATAGTGGTAGTGGGGTGGTAGATGTCTAGTCTCCCTTATGGCTCTAATCTGGTAGTGGTAGTGGGGTGGTAGATGTCTAGTCTCCATTATGGCTCTAATCTGATAGTGGTAGCGGGGTGGTAGATGTCTAGTCTCCCTTATGGCTCTAATCTGATAGTGGTAGTGGGGTGGTAGATGTCTAGTCTCCCTTATGGCTCTAATCTGATAGTGGTAGGGGGGTGGTAGATGTCTAGTCTCCCTTTTGGCTCTAATCTGATAGTGGTAGTGGGGTGGTAGATGTCTAGTCTCCCTTATGGCTCTAATCTGATAGTGGGGTGGTAGATGTCTAGTCTCCCTTATGGCTCTATTCTGATAGTGGTAATGGGGTGGTAGATGTCTAGTCTCCCTTATGGCTCTAACCTGATAGTGGTAGTGGGGTGGTAGATGTCTAGTCTCCCTTATGGCTCTAATCTGGTAGTGGTAGTGGGGTGGTAGATGTCTAGTCTCCATTATGGCTCTAATCTGATAGTGGTAGGGGGGTGGTAGATGTCTAGTCTCCCTTATGGCTCTAATCTGATAGTGGTAGTGGGGTGGTAGATGTCTAGTCTCCCTTATGGCTCTAATCTGATAGTGGTAGGGGGGTGGTAGATGTCTAGTCTCCCTTATGGCTCTAATCTGATAGTGGTAGTGGGGTGGTAGATGTCTAGTCTCCCTTATGGCTCTAATCTGATAGTGGGGTGGTAGATGTCTAGTCTCCCTTATGGCTCTAATCTGATAGTGGTAATGGGGTGTCAGATGTCTAGTCTCCCTTATGGTTCTAATCTGATAGTGGTATTGGGGTGGTAGATGTCTAGGCTCCCTTATGGCTCTAATCTGATAGTGGTAGTGGGGTGGTAGATGTCTAGTCTCCCTTATGGCTCTAATCTGATAGTGGGGTGGTAGATGTCTAGTCTCTCTTATGGCTCTAGTCTGATAGTGGTTGTGGGGTGGTGGATGTCTAGACTCCCTTATGGCTCTAATTTGATAGTGGCAGTGGGGTGGTAGATGTCTAGTCTCCCTTATGGCTCTAATCTGATAGTGGTAGGGGGTTGGTAGATGTCTAGTCTCCCTTATGGCTCTAATCTGGTAGTGGTAGTGGGGTGGTAGATGTCTAGTCTCCCTTATGGCTCTAATCTGATAGTGGTAGTGGGGTGGTAGATGTCTAGTCTCCCCTGTGGCTCTAATCTGATAGTGGTAGTGGGGTGGTAGATGTCTAGTCTCCCTTATGGCTCTAATCTGGTAGTGGCAGTGGGGTGGGAGATGTCTAGTCTCCCTTATGGCTCTAATCTGATAGTGGTAGTGGGGTGGTAGATGTCTAGTCTCCCTTATGGCTTTAATTTGATAGTTGTAGTGGGGTGGTAGATGTCTAGTCTCCCTTATGGCTCTAATCTGATAGTGGTATTGGGGTGGTAGATGTCTAGTCTCCCTTATGGCTCTAATCTGGTAGTGGCAGTGGGGTGGTAGATGTCTAGTCTCCCTTATGGCTCTAATCTGATAGTGGTAGTGGGGTGGTAGATGTCTAGTCTCCCTTATGGCTCTAATCTGATAGTGGTAGTGGGGTGGTAGATGTCTAGTCTCCCTTATGGCACTAATCTGATAGTGGTAGTGGGGTGGTAGATGTCTAGTCTCCCTTATGGCTCTAATCTGATAGTGGTAGTGGGGTGGTAGATGTCTAGTCTCCATTATGGCTCTAATCTGATAGTGGTAGGGGGGTGGTAGATGTCTAGTCTCCCTTATGGCTCTAATCTTATAGTGGTAGTGGGGTGGTAGATGTCTAGTCTCCCTTATGGCTCTAATCTGATAGTGGTAGTGGGGTGGTAGATGTCTAGTCTCCCTTATGGCTCTAATCTGATAGTGGTAGTGGGGTGGTAGATGTCTAGTCTCCCTTATGGCTCTAATCTGATAGTGGGGTGGTAGATGTCTAGTCTCCCTTATGGCTCTAATCTGGTAGTGGTAATGGGGTGGTAGATGTCTTGTCTCCCTTATGGCTCTAATCTGATAGTGGTATTGGGGTGGTAGATGTCTAGCCTCCCTTATGGCTCTAATCTGGTAGTGGTAGTGGGGTGGTAGATGTCTAGTCTCCCTTATGGCTCTAATCTGGTAGTGGTAGTTGGGTGGTAGATGTCTAGTCTCCCTTATGGCTCTAATCTGATAGTGGTAGTGGGGTGGTAGATGTCTAGGCTCCCTTATGGCTCTAATATGATAGTGGTAGTGGGGTGGTAGATGTCTAGTCTCCCTTATGGCTCTAATCTGATAGTGGTAGTGGGGTGGTAGATGTCTAGCCTCCCTTATGGCTCTAATCTGATAGTGGTAGTGGGGTGGTAGATGTCTAGTCTCCCTTATGGCTCTAATCTGATAGTGGTAGTGGGGTGGTAGATGTCTAGTCTCCCTTATGGCTCTAATCTGATAGTGGGGTGGTAGATGTCTAGTCTCTCTTATGGCTCTAATCTGATAGTGGCAGTGGGGTGGTAGATGTCTAGTCTCCCTTATGGCTCTGATCTGATAGTGGTAGTCGGGTGGTAGATGTCTAGTCTCCCTTATGGCTCTAATTTGATAGTGGTAGTGGGGTGGTAGATGTCTAGTCTCCCTTATGGCTCTAATCTGATAGTGGTATTGGGGTGGTAGATGTCTAGTCTCCCTTATGGCTCTAATCTGACAGTGGTAGTGGGGTGGTAGATGTCTAGGCTCCCTTATGTCTCTAATCTGATAGTGGTAGTGGGGTGGTAGATGTCTAGTCTCCCTTATGGCTCTAATCAGGTAGTGGTAGTGGGGTGGTAGATGTCTAGTCTCCCTTATGGCTCTAATCTGATAGTGGTAGTGGGGTGGTAGATGTCTAGTCTCCCTTATGGCTCTAATCTGATAGTGGTAGTGGGGTGGTAGATGTCTAGTCTCCCTTATGGCTCTAATCTGGTAGTGGTAGTGGGGTGGTAGATGTCTAGTCTCCCTTATGGCTCTAATCTGATAGTGGTAGGGGGGTGGTAGATGTCTAGGCTCCCTTATGGCTCTAATCAGGTAGTGGTAGTGGGGTGGTAGATGTCTAGTCTCCCTTATGGCTCTAATCTGATAGTGGTAGTGGGGTGTTAGATGTCTAGTCTCCCTTATGGCTCTAATCTGATAGTGGTAGTGGGGTGGAAGATGTCTAGTCTCCCTTATGGCTCTAATCTGGTAGTGGTAGTGGGGTGGTAGATGTCTAGTCTCCCTTATGGCTCTAATCTGATAGTGGTAGGGGGGTGGTAGATGTCTAGGCTCCCTTATGGCTCTAATCTGATAGTGGTAGTGGGGTGGTAGATGTCTAGTTTCCCTTATGGCTCTAATCTGATAGTGGGGTGGTAGATGTCTAGTCTCTCTTATGGCTCTAGTGTGATAGTGGTTGTGGGGTGGTAGATGTCTAGACTCCCTTATGGCTCTAATTTGATAGTGGCAGTGGGGTGGTAGATGTCTAGTCTCCCTTATGGCTCTAATCTGATAGTGGTAGGGGGTTGGTAGATGTCTAGTCTCCCTTATGGCTCTAATCTGGTAGTGGTAGTGGGGTGGTAGATGTCTAGTCTCCCTTATGGCTCTAATCTGATAGTGGTAGTGGGGTGGTAGATGTCTAGTCTCCCCTGTGGCTCTAATCTGATAGTGGTAGTGGGGTGGTAGATGTCTAGTCTCCCTTATGGCTCTAATCTGATAGTGGGTGGTAGATTTCTAGTCTCCCTTATGGCTCTAATCTGATAGTGGTAGTGGGGTTGTAGATGTCTAGTCTCCCTTATGGCTTTAATTTGATAGTTGTAGTGGGGTGGTAGATGTCTAGTCTCCCTTATGGCTCTAATCTGATAGTGGTATTGGGGTGGTAGATGTCTAGTCTCCCTTATGGCTCTAATCTGGTAGTGGCAGTGGGGTGGTAGATGTCTAGTCTCCCTTATGGCTCTAATCTGATAGTGGTAGTGGGGTGGTAGATGTCTAGTCTCCCTTATGGCTCTAATCTGATAGTGGTAGTGGGGTGGTAGATGTCTAGTCTCCCTTATGGCTCTAATCTGATAGTGGTAGTGGGGTGGTAGATGTCTAGTCTCCCTTATGGCTCTAATCTGGTAGTGGTAGTGGGGTGGTAGATGTCTAGTCTCCATTATGGCTCTAATCTGATAGTGGTAGGGGGGTGGTAGATGTCTAGTCTCCCTTATGGCTCTAATCTGATAGTGGTAGTGGGGTGGTAGATGTCTAGTCTCCCTTATGGCTCTAATCTGATAGTGGTAGTGGGGTGGTAGATGTCTAGTCTCCCTTATGGCTCTAATCTGATAGTGGTAGTGGGGTGGTAGATGTCTAGTCTCCCTTATGGCTCTAATCTGATAGTGGGGTGGTAGATGTCTAGTCTCCCTTATGGCTCTAATCTGATAGTGGTAATGGGGTGGTAGATGTCTTGTCTCCCTTATGGCTCTAATCTGATAGTGGTATTGGGGTGGTAGATGTCTAGTCTCCCTTATGGCTCTAATCTGGTAGTGGTAGTGGGGTGGTAGATGTCTAGTCTCCCTTATGGCTCTAATCTGGTAGTGGTAGTTGGGTGGTAGATGTCTAGTCTCCCTTATGGCTCTAATCTGATAGTGGTAGTGGGGTGGTAGATGTCTAGGCTCCCTTATGGCTCTAATATGATAGTGGTAGTGGGGTGGTAGATGTCTAGTCTCCCTTATGGCTCTAATCTGATAGTGGTAGTGGGGTGGTAGATGTCTAGCCTCCCTTATGGCTCTAATCTGATAGTGGTAGGGGGGTGGTAGATGTCTAGGCTCCCTTATGGCTCTAATCTGATAGTGGTAGTGGGGTGGTAGATGTCTAGTCTCCCTTATGGCTCTAATCTGATAGTGGGGTGGTAGATGTCTAGTCTCTCTTATGGCTCTAGTCTGATAGTGGTAGTGGGGTGGTAGATGTCTAGTCTCCCTTATGGCTCTAATTTGATAGTGGTAGTGGGGTGGTAGATGTCTAGTCTCCCTTATGGCTCTAATCTGATAGTTGTATTGGGGTGGTAGATGTCTAGTCTCCCTTATGGCTCTAATCTGATAGTGGCAGTGGGGTGGTAGATGTCTAGTCTCCCTTATGGCTCTGATCTGATATTGGTAGTCGGGTGGTAGATGTCTAGTCTCCCTTATGGCTCTAATTTGATAGTGGTAGTGGGGTGGTAGATGTCTAGTCTCCCTTATGGCTCTAATCTGATAGTGGTATTGGGGTGGTAGATGTCTAGTCTCCCTTATGGCTCTAATCTGACAGTGGTAGTGGGGTGGTAGATGTCTAGGCTCCCTTATGGCTCTAATCTGATAGTGGTAGTGGGGTGGTAGATGTCTAGTCTCCCTTATGGCTCTAATCAGGTAGTGGTAGTGGGGTGGTAGATGTCTAGTCTCCCTTATGGCTCTAATCTGATAGTGGTAGTGGGGTGGTAGATGTCTAGTCTCCCTTATGGCTCTAATCTGATAGTGGTAGTGGGGTGGTAGATGTCTAGTCTCCCTTATGGCTCTAATCTGATAGTGGGGTGGCAGATGTCTAGTCTCCCTTATGGCTCTAATCTGATAGTTGTTGTGGGGTGGTAGATGTCTAGACTCCCTTATGGCTCTAATTTGATAGTGGTAGTGGGGTGGTAGATGTCTAGTCTCCCTTATGGCTCTAATCTGATAGTGGTATTGGGGTGGTAGATGTCTAGTCTCCCTTATGGCTCTAATCTGACAGTGGTAGTGGGGTGGTAGATGTCTAGGCTCCCTTATGGCTCTAATCTGATAGTGGTAGTGGGGTGGTAGATGTCTAGTCTCCCTTATGGCTCTAATCAGGTAGTGGTAGTGGGGTGGTAGATGTCTAGTCTCCCTTATGGCTCTAATCTGATAGTGGTAGTGGGGTGGTAGATGTCTAGTCTCCCTTATGGCTCTAATCTGATAGTGGTAGTGGGGTGGTAGATGTCTAGTCTCCCTTATGGCTCTAATCTGGTAGTGGTAGTGGGGTGGTAGATGTCTAGTCTCCCTTATGGCTCTAATCTGATAGTGGGGTGGTAGATGTCTAGTCTCTCTTATGGCTCTAGTCTGATAGTGGTTGTGGGGTGGTAGATGTCTAGACTCCCTTATGGCTCTAATTTGATAGTGGCAGTGGGGTGGTAGATGTCTAGTCTCCCTTATGGCTCAAATCTGATAGTGGTAGGGGGTTGGTAGATGTCTAGTCTCCCTTATGGCTCTAATCTGGTAGTGGTAGTGGGGTGGTAGATGTCTAGTCTCCCTTATGGCTCTAATCTGATAGTGGTAGTGGGGTGGTAGATGTCTAGTCTCCCCTGTGGCTCTAATCTGATAGTGGTAGTGGGGTGGTAGATGTCTAGTCTCCCTTATGGCTCTAATCTGATAGTGGGTGGTAGATTTCTAGTCTCCCTTATCGCTCTAATCTGATAGTGGTAGTGGGGTGGTAGATGTCTAGTCTCCCTTATGGCTTTAATTTGATAGTTGTAGTGGGGTGGTAGATGTCTAGTCTCCCTTATGGCTCTAATCTGATAGTGGTATTGGGGTGGTTGATGTCTAGTCTCCCTTATGGCTCTAATCTGGCAGTGGCAGTGGGGTGGTAGATGTCTAGTCTCCCTTATGGCTCTAATCTGATAGTGGTAGTGGGGTGGTAGATGTCTAGTCTCCCTTATGGCTAAATCTGATAGTGGGGTGGTAGATGTCTAGTCTCCCTTATGGCTCTAATCTGATAGTGGTATTGGGGTGGTAGATGTCTAGTCTCCCTTATGGCTCTAATCTGATAGTGGGGTGGTAGATGTCTAGTCTCTCTTATGGCTCTAGTCTGATAGTGGTTGTGGGGTGGTAGATGTCTAGACTCCCTTATGGCTCTAATTTGATAGTGGCAGTGGGGTGGTAGATGTCTAGTCTCCCTTATGGCTCAAATCTGATAGTGGTAGGGGGTTGGTAGATGTCTAGTCTCCCTTATGGCTCTAATCTGGTAGTGGTAGTGGGGTGGTAGATGTCTAGTCTCCCTTATGGCTCTAATCTGATAGTGGTAGTGGGGTGGTAGATGTCTAGTCTCCCCTGTGGCTCTAATCTGATAGTGGTAGTGGGGTGGTAGATGTCTAGTCTCCCTTATGGCTCTAATCTGATAGTGGTAGTGGGGTGGTAGATGTCTAGTCTCCCTTATGGCTTTAATTTGATAGTTGTAGTGGGGTGGTAGATGTCTAGTCTCCCTTATGGCTCTAATCTGATAGTGGTATTGGGGTGGTAGATGTCTAGTCTCCCTTATGGCTCTAATCTGGTAGTGGCAGTGGGGTGGTAGATGTCTAGTCTCCCTTATGGCTCTAATCTGATAGTGGTAGTGGGGTGGTAGATGTCTAGTCTCCCTTATGGCTAAATCTGATAGTGGGGTGGTAGATGTCTAGTCTCCCTTATGGCTCTAATCTGATAGTGGTATTGGGGTGGTAGATGTCTAGTCTCCCTTATGGCTCTAATCTGGTAGTGGTAGTGGGGTGGTAGATGTCTAGTCTCCCTTATGGCTCTAATCTGGTAGTGGTAGTTGGGTGGTAGATGTCTAGTCTCCCTTATGGCTCTAATCTGATAGTGGTAGTGGGGTGGTAGATGTCTAGGCTCCCTTATGGCTCTAATATGATAGTGGTAGTGGGGTGGTAGATGTCTAGTCTCCCTTATGGCTCTAATCTGATAGTGGTAGTGGGGTGGTAGATGTCTAGCATCCCTTATGGCTCTAATCTGATAGTGGTAGGGGGGTGGTAGATGTCTAGGCTCCCTTATGGCTCTAATCTGATAGTGGTAGTGGGGTGGTAAATGTCTAGTCTCCCTTATGGCTCTAATCTGATAGTGGGGTGGTAGATGTCTAGTCTCTCTTATGGCTCTAGTCTGATAGTGGTAGTGGGGTGGTAGATGTCTAGTCTCCCTTATGGCTCTAATTTGATACTGGTAGTGGGGTGGTAGATGTCTAGTCTCCCTTATGGCTCTAATCTGATAGTGGTATTGGGGTGGTAGATGTCTAGTCTCCCTTATGGCTCTAATCTGATAGTGGCAGTTGGGTGGTAGATGTCTAGTCTCCCTTATGGCTCTGATCTGATAGTGGTAGTCGGGTGGTAGATGTCTAGTCTCCCTTATGGCTCTAATTTGATAGTGGTAGTGGGGTGGTAGATGTCTAGTCTCCCTTATGGCTCTAATCTGATAGTGGTATTGGGGTGGTAGATGTCTAGTCTCCCTATGGCTCTAATCTGACAGTGGTAGTGGGGTGGTAGATGTCTAGGCTCCCTTATGGCTCTAATCTGATAGTGGTAGTGGGGTGGTAGATGTCTAGTCTCCCTTATGGCTCTAATCAGGTAGTGGTAGTGGGGTGGTAGATGTCTAGTCTCCCTTATGGCTCTAATCTGATAGTGGTAGTGGGGTTGGTAGATGTCTAGTCTCCCTTATGGCTCTAATCTGATAGTGGTAGTGGGGTGGTAGATGTCTAGTCTCCCTTATGGCTCTAATCTGATAGTGGAGTGGTAGATGTCTAGTCTCCCTTATGGCTCTAATCTGATAGTGGTTGTGGGGTGGTAGATGTCTAGACTCCCTTATGGCTCTAATTTGATAGTGGCAGTGGGGTGGTAGATGTCTAGTCTCCCTTATGGCTCTAATCTGATAGTGGTAGGGGGTTGGTAGATGTCTAGTCTCCCTTATGGCTCTAATCTGGTAGTGGTAGTGGGGTGGTAGATGTCTAGTCTCCCTTATGGCTCTAATCTGATAGTGGTAGTGGGGTGGTAGATGTCTAGTCTCCCCTGTGGCTCTAATCTGATAGTGGGTGGTAGATTTCTAGTCTCCCTTATGGCTCTAATCTGATAGTGGTAGTGGGGTGGTAGATGTCTAGTCTCCCTTATGGCTTTAATTTGATAGTTGTAGTGGGGAGGTAGATGTCTAGTCTCCCTTATGGCTCTAATCTGATAGTGGTATTGGGGTGGTAGATGTCTAGTCTCCCTTATGGCTCTAATCTGGTAGTGGCAGTGGGGTGGTAGATGTCTAGTCTCCCTTATGGCTCTAATCTGATAGTGGTATTGGGGTGGTAGATGTCTAGTCTCCCTTATGGCTCTAATCTGATAGTGGTAGTGGGGTGGTAGATGCCTAGTCTCCCTTATGGCTCTAATCTGATAGTGGTAGTGGGGTGGTAGATGTCTAGTCTCCCTTATGGCTCTAATCTGATAGTGCTAGTGGGGTGGTAGATGTCTAGGCTCCCTTATGGCTCTAATCTGATAGTGGTAGTGGGGTGGTAGATGTCTAGTCTCCCTTATGGCTCTAATCTGGTAGTGGTAGTGGGGTGGTAGATGTCTAGTCTCCATTATGGCTCTAATCTGATAGTGGTAGCGGGGTGGTAGATGTCTAGTCTCCCTTATGGCTCTAATCTGATAGTGGTAGTGGGGTGGTAGATGTCTAGTCTCCCTTATGGCTCTAATCTGATAGTGGTAGGGGGGTGGTAGATGTCTAGTCTCCCTTATGGCTCTAATCTGATAGTGGTAGTGGGGTGGTAAATGTCTAGTCTCCCTTATGGCTCTAATCTGATAGTGGTAGTGGGGTGGTAGATGTCTAGTCTCTCTTATGGCTCTAGTCTGATAGTGGTTGTGGGGTGGTAGATGTCTAGACTCCCTTATGGCTCTAATTTGATAGTGGCAGTGGGGTGGTAGATGTCTAGTCTCCCTTATGGCTCAAATCTGATAGTGGTAGGGGGTTGGTAGATGTCTAGTCTCCCTTATGGCTCTAATCTGGTAGTGGTAGTGGGGTGGTAGATGTCTAGTCTCCCTTATGGCTCTAATCTGATAGTGGTAGTGGGGTGGTAGATGTCTAGTCTCCCCTGTGGCTCTAATCTGATAGTGGTAGTGGGGTGGTAGATGTCTAGTCTCCCTTATGGCTCTAATCTGATAGTGGGTGGTAGATTTCTAGTCTCCCTTATGGCTCTAATCTGATAGTGGTAGTGGGGTGGTAGATGTCTAGTCTCCCTTATGGCTTTAATTTGATAGTTGTAGTGGGGTGGTAGATGTCTAGTCTCCCTTATGGCTCTAATCTGATAGTGGTATTGGGGTGGTAGATGTCTAGTCTCCCTTATGGCTCTAATCTGGTAGTGGCAGTGGGGTGGTAGATGTCTAGTCTCCCTTATGGCTCTAATCTGATAGTGGTAGTGGGGTGGTAGATGTCTAGTCTCCCTTATGGCTAAATCTGATAGTGGGGTGGTAGATGTCTAGTCTCCCTTATGGCTCTAATCTGATAGTGGTATTGGGGTGGTAGATGTCTAGTCTCCCTTATGGCTCTAATCTGGTAGTGGTAGTGGGGTGGTAGATGTCTAGTCTCCCTTATGGCTCTAATCTGGTAGTGGTAGTTGGGTGGTAGATGTCTAGTCTCCCTTATGGCTCTAATCTGATAGTGGTAGTGGGGTGGTAGATGTCTAGGCTCCCTTACGGCTCTAATATGATAGTGGTAGTGGGGTGGTAGATGTCTAGTCTCCCTTATGGCTCAAATCTGATAGTGGTAGTGGGGTGGTAGATGTCTAGCCTCCCTTATGGCTCTAATCTGATAGTGGTAGGGGGGTGGTAGATGTCTAGGCTCCCTTATGGCTCTAATCTGATAGTGGTAGTGGGGTGGTGGATGTCTAGTCTCCCTTATGGCTCTAATCTGATAGTGGGGTGGTAGATGTCTAGTCTCTCTTATGGCTCTAGTCTGATAGTGGTAGTGGGGTGGTAGATGTCTAGTCTCCCTTATGGCTCTAATTTGATACTGGTAGTGGGGTGGTAGATGTCTAGTCTCCCTTATGGCTCTAATCTGATAGTGGTATTGGGGTGGTAGATGTCTAGTCTCCCTTATGGCTCTAATCTGATAGTGGCAGTGGGGTGGTAGATGTCTAGTCTCCCTTATGGCTCTGATCTGATAGTGGTAGTCGGGTGGTAGATGTCTAGTCTCCCTTATGGCTCTAATTTGATAGTGGTAGTGGGGTGGTAGATGTCTAGTCTCCCTTATGGCTCTAATCTGATAGTGGTATTGGGGTGGTAGATGTCTAGTCTCCCTTATGGCTCTAATCTGACAGTGGTAGTGGGGTGGTAGATGTCTAGGCTCCCTTATGGCTCTAATCTGATAGTGGTAGTGGGGTGGTAGATGTCTAGTCTCCCTTATGGCTCTAATCAGGTAGTGGTAGTGGGGTGGTAGATGTCTAGTCTCCCTTATGGCTCTAATCTGATAGTGGTAGTGGGGTGGTAGATGTCTAGTCTCCCTTATGGCTCTAATCTGATAGTGGTAGTGGGGTGGTAGATGTCTAGTCTCCCTTATGGCTCTAATCTGATAGTGGGGTGGTAGATGTCTAGTCTCCCTTATGGCTCTAATCTGATAGTGGTTGTGGGGTGGTAGATGTCTAGACTCCCTTATGGCTCAAATTTGATAGTGGCATTTGGGTGGTAGATGTCTAGTCTCTCTTATGGCTCTAATCTGATAGTGGTAGGGGGTTGGTAGATGTCTAGTCTCCCCCCTATGGCTCTAATCTGGTAGTGGTAGTGGGGTGGTAGATGTCTAGTCTCCCTTATGGCTCTAATCTGATAGTGGTAGTGGGGTGGTAGATGTCTAGTCTCCCCTGTGGCTCTAATCTGATAGTGGGTGGTAGATTTCTAGTCTCCCTTATGGCTCTAATCTGATAGTGGAGTGGGGTGGTAGATGTCTAGTCTCCCTTATGGCTTTAATTTGATAGTTGTAGTGGGGAGGTAGATGTCTAGTCTCCCTTATGGCTCTAATCTGATAGTGGTATTGGGGTGGTAGATGTCTAGTCTCCCTTATGGCTCTAATCTGGTAGTGGCAGTGGGGTGGTAGATGTCTAGTCTCCCTTATGGCTCTAATCTGATAGTGGTAGTGGGGTGGTAGATGTCTAGTCTCCCTTATGGCTCTAATCTGATAGTGGTAGTGGGGTGGTAGATGCCTAGTCTCCCTTATGGCTCTAATCTGATAGTGGTAGTGGGGTGGTAGATGTCTAGTCTCCCTTATGGCTCTAATCTGATAGTGCTAGTGGGGTGGTAGATGTCTAGGCTCCCTTATGGCTCTAATCTGATAGTGGTAGTGGGGTGGTAGATGTCTAGTCTCCCTTATGGCTCTAATCTGGTAGTGGTAGTGGGGTGGTAGATGTCTAGTCTCCATTATGGCTCTAATCTGATAGTGGTAGCGGGGTGGTAGATGTCTAGTCTCCCTTATGGCTCTAATCTGATAGTGGTAGTGGGGTGGTAGATGTCTAGTCTCCCTTATGGCTCTAATCTGATAGTGGTAGGGGGGTGGTAGATGTCTAGTCTCCCTTATGGCTCTAATCTGATAGTGGTAGTGGGGTGGTAGATGTCTAGTCTCCCTTATGGCTCTAATCTGATAGTGGTAGTGGGGTGGTAGATGTCTAGTCTCCCTTATGGCTCTAATTTGATAGTTGTAGTGGGGTGGCAGATGTCTATTCTCCCTTATGGTTCTAATCTGATAGTGGTATTGGGGTGGTAGATGTCTAGTCTCCCTTATGTCTCTAATCTGGTAGTGGTAGTGGGGTGGTAGATGTCTACTCTCCCTTATGGCTCTAATCTGGTAGTGGTAGTTGGGTGGTAGATTTCTAGTCTCCCTTATGGCTCTAATCTGATAGTGGTAGTGGGGTGGTAGATGTCTAGTCTCCCTTATGGCTTTAATTTGATAGTTGTAGTGGGGAGGTAGATGTCTAGTCTCCCTTATGGCTCTAATCTGATAGTGGTATTGGGGTGGTAGATGTCTAGTCTCCCTTATGGCTCTAATCTGGTAGTGGCAGTGGGGTGGTAGATGTCTAGTCTCCCTTATGGCTCTAATCTGATAGTGGTAGTGGGGTGGTAGATGTCTAGTCTCCCTTATGGCTCTAATCTGATAGTGCTAGTGGGGTGGTAGATGTCTAGGCTCCCTTATGGCTCTAATCTGATAGTGGTAGTGGGGTGGTAGATGTCTAGTCTCCCTTATGGCTCTAATCTGGTAGTGGTAGCGGGGTGGTAGATGTCTAGTCTCCATTATGGCTCTAATCTGATAGTGGTAGCGGGGTGGTAGATGTCTAGTCTCCCTTATGGCTCTAATCTGATAGTGGTAGTGGGGTGGTAGATGTCTAGTCTCCCTTATGGCTCTAATCTGATAGTGGTAGGGGGGTGGTAGATGTCTAGTCTCCCTTATGGCTCTAATCTGATAGTGGTAATGGGGTGGTAGATGTCTAGTCTCCCTTATGGCTCTAATCTGATAGTGGGGTGGTAGATGTCTAGTCTCCCTTATGGCTCTAATCTGATAGTGGTAATGGGGTGGTAGATGTCTAGTCTCCCTTATGGCTCTAACCTGATAGTGGTAGTGGGGTGGTAGATGTCTAGTCTCCCTTATGGCTCTAATCTGATAGTGGTAATGGGGTGGTAGATGTCTAGTCTCCCTTATGGCTCTAATCTGATAGTGATAGGGGGGTGGTAGATGTCTAGTCTCCCTTATGGCTCTAATCTGATAGTGGTAGTGGGGTGGTAGATGTCTAGTCTCCCTTATGGCTCTAATCTGATACTGGTAGTGGGGTGGTAGATGTCTAGTCTCCCTTATGGCTCTAATCTGGTAGTGGTAGTGGGGTGGTAGATGTCTACTCTCCCTTATGGCTCTAATCTCGTAGTGGTAGTTGGGTGGTAGATTTCTAGTCTCCCTTATGGCTCTAATCTGATAGTGGTAGTGGGGTGGTAGATGTCTAGTCTCCCTTATGGCTTTAATTTGATAGTTGTAGTGGTGAGGTAGATGTCTAGTCTCCCTTATGGCTCTAATCTGATAGTGGTATTGGGGTGGTAGATGTCTAGTCTCCATTATGGCTCTAATCTGGTATTGGCAGTGGGGTGGTAGATGTCTAGGCTCCCTTATGGCTCTAATCTGATAGTGTTAGTGGGGTGGTAGATGTCTAGTCTCCCTTATGGCTCTAATCTGATAGTGGTAGTGGGGTGGTAGATGTCTAGTCTCCCTTATGGCTCTAATCTGATAGTGGTAGTGGGGTGGTAGATGTCTAGTCTCCCTTATGGCTCTAATCTGATAGTGCTAGTGGGGTGGTAGATGTCTAGGCTCCCTTATGGCTCTAATCTGATAGTGGTAGTGGGGTGGTAGATGTCTAGTCTCCCTTATGGCTCTAATCTGGTAGTGGTAGTGGGGTGGTAGATGTCTAGTCTCCATTATGGCTCTAATCTGATAGTGGTAGCGGGGTGGTAGATGTCTAGTCTCCCTTATGGCTCTAATCTGATAGTGGTAGTGGGGTGGTAGATGTCTAGTCTCCCTTATGGCTCTAATCTGATAGTGGTAGGGGGGTGGTAGATGTCTAGTCTCCCTTATGGCTCTAATCTGATAGTGGTAGTGGGGTGGTAGATGTCTAGTCTCCCTTATGGCTCTAATCTGATAGTGGTAGTGGGGTGGTAGATGTCTAGTCTCCCTTATGGCTCTAATTTGATAGTTGTAGTGGGGTGGCAGATGTCTATTCTCCCTTATGGTTCTAATCTGATAGTGGTATTGGGGTGGTAGATGTCTAGTCTCCCTTATGGCTCTAATCTGGTAGTGGTAGTGGGGTGGTAGATGTCTTCTCTCCCTTATGGCTCTAATCTGGTAGTGGTAGTTGGGTGGTAGATGTCTAGTCTCCCTTATGGCTCTAATCTGATAGTGGTAGTGGGGTGGTAGATGTCTAGGCTCCCTTATGGCTCTAATCTGATAGTGGTAGTGGGGTGGTAGATGTCTAGCCTCCCTTATGGCTCTAATCTGATAGTGGTAGGGGGGAGGTAGATGTCTAGGCTCCCTTATGGCTCTAATCTGATAGTGGTAGTGGGGTGGTAGATGTCTAGTCTCCCTTATGGCTCTAATCTGATAGTGGGGTGGTAGATGTCTAGTCTCTCTTATGGCTCTAGTCTGATAGTGGTTGTGGGGTGGTAGATGTCTAGACTCCCTTATGGCTCTAATTTGATAGTGGCAGTGGGGTGGTAGATGTCTAGTCTCCCTTATGGCTCTAATCTGATAGTGGTAGGGGGTTGGTAGATGTCTAGTCTCCCTTATGGCTCTAATCTGGTAGTGGTAGTGGGGTGGTAGATGTCTAGTCTCCCTTATGGCTCTAATCTGATAGTGGTAGTGGGGTGGTAGATGTCTAGTCTCCCCTGTGGCTCTA